>NC_088928.1:63187500-63265000 GCF_038396675.1 Hydra vulgaris | reverse complement strand
TTTTTAGCTTTTAGCAAGTTCTTTGCATCTTACAGTTAATAGAGATTTTTTAAGTTAAATTAGAACCCTCATTAACAAAATGCTGATTAAATTGTTTTGAAAATAAAGACTTATTTGCAATAGTTTCTTTTGTTGAATCTAATTTACTACCACTGCAAATTTTAGATAGTTCTTGCAATATGAACAAGCACTGTTGTGGCAAATATGTTTTGGACGTTGATATTCAATTGTTGGGTAAATCTGAAGAGGATATGCTACTACAGAGATTTTGATAATGAGGCACCAGCAGCGCTTGGTCAACTTAAAAGATTCATTTTGGCATTGTGGTTTATCCGGCTAATTTCCGTATGGAGGCTACATACCAAAGTTCGCAGAAAACAGTTTCAAAATCTCTCTACAGAGTATCATATTCCACCTCCACGGACAAAGAGTAAGTGAATTTTGTGTAAAAACGAAGTTAATTAGATAAAAAGCATGAAGAAATCGTAATTAAAAGAAAGCATAAATAAAGCGGACAGATATTGCACTTGATCTTAGATTGTTCGATTGAACTTATTATTATGTTATGATTTATTACATATTAGTAATATTTTATATATATCTCAATATATTACTATGTAATAATACTAGTGCACTTGTGGTGCCAGCATATTTATTATTAAGTGTTAATTAAAAACAGTTATTTAAATGTTTTACGTTTTTTAAGATAACCAATCAGCAAAACAACTTTTTTTATCCCAAAAAACAATGTAACAACCTTTTTTGCCGATTTCTAATTTCACTTGTTTTGAACAAGTTTCATTACACTATAAACGTTTTTGTTTTAGTTTAGGATCATGATGGCCAATTAAATCCTATCCAAAATTATAAAGCGACGCACAAAATTGGTTTTATTTTGATTAAAGCGTTCCGCTTTTGGTAAGAAATTTTATTTATTCAGTTTTTGTTGGTTTTTGGACGACGTTTTCACTTCATATTCATATTTTCATTTCATGTATCATATTTTCATATCATATGTCTTTTTCATGCATTCATATATCATTTTTCATATATCTTCGCCTAAAATTTATTAAAAGATACTTGTTCCTCTGGGATGCCTATCGTATCACTAATTTCAGGTTTAGTTAAACTTAAATCTTTACAAACAGTATTATAGACTTGCTCAATGATTTCTGGTGTTGTTGCGTATTTTGGACGTTCACTACGTTGTCCGCCTTCAACGCTTGTACAACCACGCTTAAACGCTAAAACCTATTAGTGCACAGTTGGAATCGAAGGAGCAGGCTCCTTAAACACTTTAACTGTTTTTTATGATTTTTTTTTTTTTTTGCCGATAATTCTTCCAAAACAAAGACTTTTATCACAGCATGATCGTCGTTCTTTTCCATTGAAACAAATTGCACTGACACGTCAACTTCAAATAGTTTGTAAATAAAGAATATGTTGACAAATCAAAATAAAATTTTTCATGTGTTCGAATGGAACATTAAATATTTAAATAGCGTATAAACAATGACTTAGAATAGAAAGCTGAATGGAGAACAAAGCCGAAAATCATTCAAAATTGCGGTACAGCCTTGGCGTAGTATAGTTATTCCATCGCCAAATATATTCCAAGTCAAAATATGCCACTGCGTTGAAAAGAGAAAATTTCTAAATATAGTTTGTTAACTGTAAAATATTTAATTGAAGTGGACTGGATAAGTTTTTAATAAATGTTTGAACTATGAAGAAGTGATCACAACAAAAATCACGATCTATGTTAAATAATCGTTTTTTAAATATCTATGGTATAAAAAAAGACTTTGTATACTAAGTATTAATATTAAAGTTTCAGACAATCTCTAGTATTTGTTTGTTTTTTTATTAATTATTTTTGTATTAACTGTTCAAATAGTTATAACTTTAAAAACGTGTTAAAATTAATTCAAAAAGACAAATAGGCTTTTTGTACTTGGTTTCATTTTTAAGTGTTCTTTTTTTTTTTGATAATTTATTTAACTAGTGCATTTTTTGTTTTTTTTGAAGGGTTTAAGCATACCCTGTGTAGGGTTCCCATACTCCTCATTTTTCTCGGTAGGAGAGTGCAGCCCTTAACTAGTTAAAGTTAAAATTATTAATGCGCTCTTCTTCGGGAAAAAACGGAGAACGATACCTCAAACCCTGCGTTATCTAAAGATTTATTCATTTTTTTTTTTTTTTTGTAATTATTTATTTTGCCGTTTAGAAATGTTTACATTGCAAATACATTTATATAAACTATTGACTGGAGCAAGAAGAAGGCGTTTTCAGCCTTATCGTCGAGCCCCATTTAAAAAAAAAAAATAATAATAGCAATAAATTCTACATTACCGTAACGTAAAAATATACATAAAATAACAAATAGAAATGAAAACTACGCATTGCCTGATAATACGTCTCATGAATGAAAGTTAGAGAATAAAAAAAGAATATAAATAATCTGACACAGAGGTTTAAAACCAGAAGAGTTATCATTTATTACCTGTCAAAACCCATTAGACTTGACTGGATTTAGCAACAGAAACAGAAAGGTTCCTATAATCGGAAAACTTCAAAGTCATCATCCGCAGTCTTGATATCCTCAATAAAGATTATACTCACAGAGAATTCGAATATGTTCTTTGTAGTCTCCAAGCATGGATTCAAATTTTTAAGATGATTTTGCTCATAAACACATGAAAATACATTTCATTTCTGTACTTTATAACACAAAGAAAAGAAACCTGAGACTAAACAATAAACCTAAATTGATTTTATGAGCAATAATTGAACTTGATGATAACTTCATCAAAAGTGGTGGTTTTGGAATAAGCAACAATGGTAATATTTTAAGGGGTGCTTTTACTGCATATGTACAAATGTACTTTTAAATCCTTTTGAAATTCATTTTATCTATTATTTATATTGCTTTACATGATTTGTAATGTATGATTTTTTTTTATATGATTTGCAACTCAATTTTTTACGATCTGCAAGATATTGCTATTATATTATCTGTCAAACAATCTTTAAGAATGTTTAACATGTAAAAATGGAAAAACATCTTTTTACAGCGGTACTCGACGATAAGACCATACCGTCTTCTGCGAGTAACCGCGTTCTTTATATATATATATATATATATATATTTATATATATATATATATATATATATATATATATATATATATATATATATATATATATATATATATATATATATATATATATTAAATATTTTTACTTGTAATTGTTTATATTATTTTATTTTAGCTTGTAAATTTTACGAAATATTAACGTTATGTTTTAAAATGTAATAAAGAACAAAAAAAAAAATGAATAAACAACTAAAATAGAGTTTATATAGTTTTTGCTATACTGACGACATTAAGAATAACTTAGGGTTAGGGGAATGCATAATATGCTTTAAAAATAGTATTCAAAAAGTAAAGTGTTTTATTGCTGTTTGAAGAGTGCCCAACTCAAAACAAATGCTATTTTTAGATAAAAGTAAACGATAAAAAAATGTGTGTGAAAAAGTTTATACTTACAAAACTTAAGCAAAAAATGTATATATATATATATATATATATATATATATATATATATATATATATATATATATATATATATATATATATATATATATATATATATATATATATATATATATACATATATATATATATATATATACATATATATATATATATATATATATATATATATATATATATATATTATATATATATATATATATATATATATATATATATATATATATATATATATATTAGGGCGCTCTAGAGAAGCATGGTGAAAAAAAAATTCTCTCAGAATCTTGCTCCCTTTCAATTTTCCCATTCATCTATTCTGTGATAAATACAAAATATTAAGTCGTTTAGTCATGTTTAAGCCTTGCCACCAGCTCCCTGAATTTTCCTTTTAAAAGTTATGTTAGTCCTTTTTTTCTAAATTAATCTAAATATTTTTCTAAACTTTTTCTAAATTTTTTTTTAGGAAAAAAAAAAATTTAATGAAAGAAGTTAAACAAGAATTACTCATCAGACAGAAGCAGACTATTGTTTGTTTGAAAAACATTTTGTTTGTTTTAAAATTTTTCAACAAAATATATGTCAAACAGATTTGATTAAAACGTATTATGTGAAATATTGTAGCGCTGTATAGTGTATATATTACACTATAATACGGAATCATTAGTTTTTAAGGAAGTATTAAAAATGATCATGAATTTCCTCAGGAAAGATATTGGCATCTGGTTATTAGGAAAACCAATAACTGAATTACTACCAACAAGAATTCCTTTGAAGGGAGATGTGCTGCGTTTCTTTTTTTTTTTGAAGGACGGGCCAATGAAACAAATCAAACATGTCAGTTGTAATGGTACTATAGCTGAAAAAGTTGTAGTGGAAATTCAAAATCAATGAGATGAAGCTGGAATTACAATACAATGCAAAGACAAAGTTAAAGCTAAAATATTGGATCTCTATAATATTTATAGAACACTCCAGAAGAAAAAAGGATGTCAATCAAATAAAGCAAAGTAAAAACTGTTTATTGAAGATACGAAAAAATACTTTTATATTGTTCACCAAGATCCTCAAAACAAAATAGAAATGGACCGGCTTCGTAGTGATGAGCAAAAAAAAGAAGATGTTGAATTTCTTACAGCCTTTAATCTCAAAAAAGAGTTATTTTTGGATCAGTAGACAAAAAGTACAAACGAAAAGTTTCTCAAAAAATACAGAGAGCGAAAATTGAATTGGCAAGAAAAATGGCTGAAGAACTGAGAAGTCAAAATAATCTGGCAGCAACAATGAGCGCCAATCCTGAAACGATAATTGTTGACTCCCTCGAGTCAGACATGGAATTAGAAGAGGATATTAGTGTTACATGTGGTTCAGACGAATGTGAAAATGAAGATTTTGAATGTCAGGAAGCTGATATTGTAACAAAGATAACCAAACCTAACAGAGAAGTCAAAATTACACTGGATCTTCCAAAAAATCGTTTCAAAAGTGATAAAATTTCAACAATGGCAGACCGCTTGAATTTATTAGCTGGTAAAAGAACGGCCTTCATGGCGGCAATACTCGCAGAGGGTGGAGCTGATTTGAAGTGTGTAACTTTATCGAAAACAAGCAGTAGGACGGCTGCTAAAAAGCTTTGAATAGAGAATGCCAATGAGATTGAAAGTACATTTTTTTCCCCGAAGTACGTAACATTACATTGGGATGGGAAAATTGTTCCTTAGGATGCTGAACGGCTAGGTGTTCTTGTAGCTGGAATGCCAAACTATAAAGAAATTAAACTTCTTGGGATTCCAGTTATCTTGAATGGAACTAGCGTTACAATGGCTAATAGTAGCTATTCTGTTGTAGTCAAGTGGAAAGTAGAACAGTCCATTGTTGGTCTTGTTTTCGATACTACTGCATCAAATTCAGGATGGAAAAATGGTGCATGTGTACAGTTGGAATCAGTGCTAAACAAGAAAGTATTATATTTTGCTTGTCGTCATCATGTGATGGAGAGAATTTTGTGTTCCGCATAGCAACAGATTTTTGGTCCAACATCCGGTCCGGACACCCCTGAATTTATGGAATTTAAAAAATCTTGGGATACAACAAAACAACGATTGAATTTCAAAATTTTAAATATTACTGATCGACGCCTCAAGCAACAGAAGGAAAATGATGTTAATTTCTTGCAACAAATCGTGGCCTCAGATGGTAACAGCATGCCTCGTGATGACTACAGAGAATGTGCAGAACTTGTGCTCATACTTCTTGGAGAAACGCCTCCTCGCGGAGTGCACTGGCTCAAGCCTGGTGCACACTATCATGCACGCTGGATGGCAACTATTATATACAGTGCTAAAATGTATGCTTTTGGCGATAAGCTGAATTATGATCCTGAAAAAATGGAAAAATTGCATCGTATTTGCACATTCAATGCCCTATTCTATATGAAAGCGTGGTTAGGCGCCCCTTCAGCAGCCGATGCACCATCAAATGATCTTCAGTTATGGCATGATCAACATATGTTCAAGAAAATTAACCCCAAGTTGCTGGAGCAACAATTTCAGCATTTAACAGGCATATGTGGTATCTGGCAGAAAAAACGGTCACATTTTCGCTCTTTTCAAATTTGGTGTCAGATTCGGAAAAAAAACAAATCGCCAAACAACTTATCAAAGCAAAAAAAGACAGACCACTAGATAAAGGTGTTCCTGCCTTCCCACAGCTATTATCCTCAACAAAATTAGTACATCTGATTGGCAAGAAATCCTGGCTCCTGTTCAATTTACTTGGAATTAAAACAGCCTGGTTGCACTTGCCTCCAAAGCAGTGGGAAATCGACAATTATTTTCAAGAAAAGGCAATGTTTATAAGTCAAGCAAAAGTTGTCAATGATTTAGCCGAGAGGGCAATGAAGCTCATCACAGACTTTTCAAATACTTTATCAAGAGACGAAGCACAAAAACAATATATGTTACAAGTGGTGGAACACCCTGGTGGAACAACACATGTTTTTGTCATGGTGGCAATGCTTAGAGTTATTTTAAAATCTTGAAGTACAATTTTTTTTCACTTTAAGTACTGAAAGGAATGGGAAAATACCCGGGGAGCAAAGTAATTTTGAGAAAAAAAATTTTGAGGACCCTAATATATATATATATATATATATATATATATATATATATATATATATATATATATATATATATATATATATATATATATATATATATATATATATATATATATATATATATATATATATATATATATATATATATATATATATATATATATATATATATATATATATATATATATATATATATATATATATATATATATAAATATCTTATGCAGCATAAATAACTTTATAAACACTTATTGTTAATTAAATTGTTGATTTAAAAAAAGTTTATTTCTAATATACTTTATTTTTTATTAATTTTGTTACTTATGCCTCTTTTAAAGAACTATTATTTAGAGTAAATATTTATCATGAAAAGATAAATTTGCAATATGCAAAATTTATTTTTTATTGAACATAGTAAATATTTTATAATTTATTTCATCCTGCCTAATTTTTAAAAAAACAATAAATTATTAGTAGCTAAAAAGTAGAAACAGAAGTAAAATTAAGTCTTTATATACGTCCCAGTGGGTACGGGACCTAATAAAGACTCCGAGAGTGATAGCTAATAAAATGAACACATTTTTTATTTCAGTTGGAAAAATTTAGCTAAAAGTATTCAAACCGAAACAAAAAAAATTATTAACATCAATTTTTCATTAGTGTCTTGTCTAGGTTCTTTTGAATTATCTTTTGATGAGTTTGATAAAGCATTTAAAATCCTTAAGTCAAATAAAGCAATAGGTCATGATGATATTAGCGGAAACGTGTTTATTAACTCATATGAAACCATAAAAATATGCTATATAAAGTATTTAAATGTTTAATTGATCAAGGAATATTTCTTGATTAGTTGAAAATAGCGAAAGTTACACCAATATTTAAAGGAGGAGAGTTGTTGAATGTCAGTAATTACCATCCTATCTCTGTTCTCTTTTTTTTTTTTCTAAAATTTTAGAGAGAATTCTTTATAACAAAATTTTCCAGCATCTGTCTCAAAATAATATATTATATATAAATCAATATGGGTTTAAGAAAGATAACTCTACTGAGCACGCTATACTAAAAATAACTCAATATATTACAGATTCATTTGAAAAGTCCAAATTTACTTTAGGCATTTTTGTTGACTTATTAAAAGCATTTGATATGATTGACCATAAAATCCTTTTCAAAAACTAAAATATTATGGACTCACAGGAAATTTTCTTACGCTAATAAAAAGTTATTTACGCAATAGAAAACAATTTGTTCATTTTGACCAATCATTGCGATCTCAATTATTAGTAATAACGTGCGGAGTTCCTCAAGGATCTTTACTAGGACCTCCTCTTTTTCTCATTCACGTAAACGACCTCTATGAAGCATCCAATTTGATTACAGTTATGTTTGCTGATGACACAAATTTTTTTTATCTCATAACGACATAACGACACTATTTTCTTGTATGGACAATGAACTAATGAAAGTTTCTCAATGGTTTAAATCAAAACTTTCTCTTAATATTGAAAAAACAAAATGGTCTCTTTTTCATTCTAACTCTAAAAAGTGTCTACTTCCAATCGAGCTTCCTCCTCTTTTTATTGATCGCGTTCTAATTAAGAGAGCAACATGTACAAACTTTTTAGGGGTTTCAACTGATGAAAATCTCACACGGAAAGACCATATCAAAAACATTACCTGCAAAATTTTGAAAACTATAGGTATATTATATAAAGCAAGAAGCATGTTAAATAAACATATTTTAACTCAACCACTCATTTATTCATAGCCACATAAACTATGCGAATGCGGCTTGGGGTAGTGTCAATAAAAGTAAATTAGAACCTCTTCATCGCCAACAAAAACATGCTGCACGTCTTATTAATTTTAAAGACTGTTTTTCACATGCTAAGCCTGTTTTTAATGAAATGAATATTTTTAACTAAATATTTTTAATGTACTGCGTTTTATGTTTAAATGTGAAACTCGAACAGCTCCGGTTTCTTTTTACAATTTATATTCCTTAAAAGAAAACAATAAGTATAATTTACAAAATGATAATCTCCTTCTTCGACCAGTTTTCAGAACCAATTTAGGCAAGTTTTGTATTTCTTATTGAGGGGCGCCTCTATGGAGCAAAATAGTTTTGAAATATTTTGATTTTTCTCAAGACTGGAACTTTTTTGCATTTAAAAGGAAATTAAAAAATATCATTCTCTCTATTAAAAACATACTTATATATTTTTAAATTTATTTATTTTGATTTATTTATAATATTTTTACAAATTCTTATATAAAAAATATTTATTTGACTATATACTTGTATATTTAAATTTTGTTTTGTTAATTTTATTTTTGTGTATCATGTTAATTTAATTTATACATTTTATACCTATCAAGTTTTTTATTTTAAGTATTTAAATAAAGCGTTAATTTTTACTTCTAACTTTCGTCTCATAAACTTTATTTAACTGCCTTATTTATTTTATACACATTAAAAAATTGTTTTAAACACGTAACGATTGTAAGCGGTTCTAGATTACAAGATCATCTGATCTTCTGCAAGTCTCCGCGTTCTTATTTTATATGTAACAAAATTTGTAATTTTTTTTTATATGCATTTTAATTTCATTTATTTTATTGTAATAGTTATTATGAAGAAATAAAAGAGCAAAAAAAAAAACGTCTTTTGAACGTTCAAACGACGTTCAAAACCTTTAAACAACGTTCAAAAAGACGTTATGTATGTATGTATGTATGTATGTATGTATGTATGTATGTATGTATGTATGTATGTATGTATGTATGTATGTATGTATGTATGTATGTATGTATGTATGTATGTATGTATGTATGTATGTATGTATGTATGTATCTATGTATGTATGTATGTATGTATGTATGTATGTATGTATGTATGTATGTATGTATGTATGTATGTATGTATGTATGTATGTATGTATGTATGTATGTATGTATGTATGTAAACTTAAAATTGTTATCAAAAATTCATTAAAATTATTATTTAAATATAATAAAATAAAAGTTTATTTTTAAAAATCATATGTTTATTAATAATATTTTTATTTTATACCTTATTAGAGTATTGTCATTAGCCTTTTCATCAACTTGACCATTAAGACAAATGAACAGACGTAAACATAAAGACGGAGTCATTGGAAAATTTCCTAATAGTTCAGGTAGATTTCCGGTAACTAAGTTTGATACTTTTCCATTGGAAATTCCATGAAACACAACATTTCCTGTATTATCAAACCCCCTACGGCCAGCACGACCTGACATTTGTCGAAACATCAATGGAGTTAAATGAACATTGTCACCAGCAAAAACAACTGTTTTACAAGGTACATGAATACCAAGTGCAAGTGTGGAAGTAGCAACAACAATATTTAAAAATCTTTTTCTAAATAATATTTCAACAGTTGTTCTTAACTTATTATTCATGCCAGCATGGTGCATGGCAATGCCATAGCGTATTCCTTTCATAAAATCCATAGGAGCAGTCTCAGACACTCTATTATACAGATAACTTAAATCTTCTTTCATAAATACACCTATACCTAAAGAAAAAAATTATAAAAGTATATATAAATTATAAATATAAATATATAAAATAAAACTCATACTTCTACACCGCGGACCTTATATTAGGACATTTTTCCCCCTGCTTGTTAATAACGAGAAAAACACATTTAAATGGTTCAAAAGTTAACCAAACCGTTTTTCATTATTTACGGACTTAAATTTTCTTTTTCTTTTTTAGTAAAATAATGTAAACAATTTATTCTTTTACTTTCTTTTACTTTTATTTGTTCTAAATTTATTTTTCAAAAATCTTATTTCTAAATAAAAATAGTTATATCGATACACCGATCCGATCAGAAAAAACGTGTAGAAATATTGAGGTCTGGATCATTGAGCTTTCCTTTAGTTTAGATTATTTATCCTAAAATAAACTCAATGGATTTAGATTTAATTAATAAAATGAAAGTTTATGAGTTAAAGCAGCATCTAAGACTTCGAAATTTGCGTGTTTCTGGAACAAAGAGGGAATTGGTTGCTCGTGTATTTTCAACAATGGAAAACTTTATTGAGTCTAACTGCTACCGAGTCTACTAACTGCTACCGAGGCAGTCGAAGAACTCAAAGATGAATATCAAAAAAAACTTTTAATAAACAATGTTAATTGCAGTTTATCTTATTAGATAGTTACCTGAAGAGGACAGTATTAAACAATGGCCAATGGTTTTGTATACAGATATTTTTAACTACTTGATGTTTAACCCATCTGAATTAGACAAAAATGACTTGAATTGCAATGAATGATTATAAAAATTTGAAAGCTTTTAGTTTTTATAAAACAGGCTGCCTTCAAAAACTCTCATATCACTCAAGTGAAGAAAGTCCATTTTTTGCAATTAGATCAAGTGAAGAAAGTCCATTTTTTGCAATTAGAGGTGAATGCAGACATTCACAATGACACAAGCCATAAACTGTGGTTGATAATAGAGAAAGAAACTGCAAAAATTCAACCTTTTCACTGCACATGTATGGCAGGAATGAGCCAAACACTATTTTTTTAAGCTGTTCAACTTTTATAACCGTAGCAGGCCATGAACTTGGGCGGCGATCACCTTTAATAATTGGCAAGTGAACGTGAACTACCACCTCAATTTTTTGAGTTTGCGTACATACACTTGTTGAACATCACCCATCCACCCCCTCCCCCCACGTACGCAAATTACTCAACTTAGGACACCTCCTCCCTACCCCCTTCTCGCGCACGTAATATATGTGCGACCCCTAATCATGAGTGTTCTAAATACCTCTAAAATAGACACTTAGGAGGTCATGACCACTGAATTAACTTATTAACATTTTTAATTATCAAACAAAACGGTGATTTATCTAATAAAAACGCGGACGCGTGTAATAAAAATAAACAAAATTTAAGATTTTAGCAACGAAACAAAATCTGTTACTACCAGTGTTAAGCCTGCTCTAAAAAGGCAGAAGAAGGGGAGGAATTCCTGACCCTAGACTTGCTATGGGTTAAAAACGCATACCAAACTTATTGGCCTTTTTTTTTCGGAAAATATACAAATACAAGAACGTAATGTTCATGAAGGTTTGAAAAAAGATCAATGTAATTGTAATCTTCCATTCAATCTTTACTTTTTTCCAAGTTCTTTAATAAAAATTCTGGAGAAATAGAAAAGTGGAAAGGTTATTAAAAAGGAAAGCTAAAAATAAGAAAATGCAACAGTGATTGTGTATGTTCGATGAACATAAAGCCAAAAAGGAGTTTATATGAACTTTGTACAAAATAGAACGTTTTAGTTTTGAAAGGAATAATGTGTTAGCACAAATTCCTGTGCTAACACATTATTCCTTGAATACTATTATTTAACGACTTTAAGGTTTTATATTTCCATCTCTTGAATTATTGACCATACACGTTTCAAGTTACAGAGTACAGCACAAATCCCACAATATCATCAACATGACGCAACATTGTTAGAGGAAAAACATTGTCTAAAATTCTACAAGTTTTCATTCTATTAAGGACTTGTTCAACGTGTATTCTTAAGTTAGCTATTTTTTTAGTTTTTTACGTTCAGGTGCAATCATTTGACTTTTGAGACAAGCACCTCTAGGAATTATCAAAGTACAAAATCTTAACAAAAGTTCTTCTTGAATTTGAAATCCACGATCTGCCATGACTTCATTGTCACGCTCTAACAAGTCATAAAAACTACTGTCTTTTGTTATAAAATTATCTGAACATCTTCCACCATAACAATCAGATAAAAAAGTGATAAACCACTTGGCGAAATTCCAACAAAAAACTTAAACGTACTGTGTTGTTTATAATCAGACCAAGTTGTGCTAAAAGAGACTTGGGTCGTTCAATAAAAACTTCAGCACAATCAATAATCACACAACACTTGTAATATCCTGCATTCTTAATCACTAGGCATATTTTCCCTGATGGTTTCACGTGGAAGTCATACAATAAGAGCACTGCCTAACAGAATATAAGTTTAATCCATGTAGTAAATGTGTTAGAAAAATTAGTAGGAGAAATTCCAAATCGTTCTGCAATGTCTTCATTAAGAATATCAAGGTGAAGTCGGACAAGTGTTAAAAAAAATTCCTTACGATGAGAAAGTTTTCTATATTTAGTTGACTGAAATCTGCGCTTTAATTTTTTATCATTCTGAACATGTTTTGGTCCTCGCCAGTAACTATGCTTTTGAAGAAATGTTATAATAAATAAGAAGATGGCATTAAATAAAGCTATTGTAGATATTCCTGTATAAAAATTCATTTTTTGTCTTTTTTAACTTAGTTACATGAAAAAATCAACAATTACATAGTTTGATTAACTTGTTTTTAGTTTAGTTGCTTCAAGGATACATTTAAGAAATTACCTTTTTTGACATGAGAATCAATCACAGACGTTTTAAAATTACATCCTTCACACACATTTAGCAATGACTGGCTAGCATATGATTGCTCACAGCTTGGCGGTGGTAAATAAATTGTATTATCATTATTATTACTTAACTGATTGGTATTATCTTCAGTTGTATTATTATTTGTGTCATTACATTCTGTACTAATACTTTTCGAAATTAAAAAGTTCAATTTTTTACAACGTTTATATAAACTCTTTCTTGGCTTAATGTTAGCAGAATTATATCCCATATTTAAAGTAGGATCTGGATAAGCGATGGTCGGTGTTCCATCTACAAAATGCATCGAACAAACACGATCACTGTCGCATGGTTTCCATTTTTTCTTATTTTTCCTTCTCTTTTTAATAAAAAAGAGAGGGTAAAATAAGAAAAGTTTTCCACTTTTCTCTTTCTCTAGAATTTCTTAAGGACTTGGAAAACAGTAAAGATTGAAAGGACGATTACAACCATATATATATATATATATATATATATATATATATATATATATATATATATATATATATATATATATATATATATATATATATATATATATATATATATATATATATATATATATATATATATATATATATATATATATATATATATATATATATATAATACAGGAGCGGATCCAGGCTGTCGCATGTGTAGCAATTGCTACAGTCAGCTCAGTTTTTTTTATTTTTTTATTTTTTCATACATTTTTTTTTTTTTTCATGCAATAGAGAAAAATAATTTATATAAGATCTGGAGGTTACAAGTAATTAAAATACGGGGCTTCAAATGTTTATTTAAAATTGTGTCTGAGCCAAGTTGACTGTATTACGGAAATATTTTATTCGGGAAAATAAAATGCTTTACTCAAAAACCCATGTTTTTAACCGGTTTTGTCTCACATGCCAATAAATTTTTGAAAGAATGTCAAACATTTTGGAGCTTACAACTTAAATTGATCTGGGAGTTAAATAAAATGGCAAATCGACTTAGCAATTGTAGCAAAAGTCAGTTTGTCATATTTTAAAACAACTCTATACATACCCCCGATAATTTATTATATATTAAGTCTATTTAGCTGCAATTTTTTTATTAACTAGGAGGTCTTACGTCGTGACTAAAAGTCATCAAGCGAGAACCTGTAACAAAAAAAAATTTGTGTAGCAAAAACAGAAATTCTGTTAAATATCCACTCTCCAATTTTTTATAATTGGTTTTATAATTGTAAAGACTAAGTTAAATAGTGCCGTCTGTTGGTTTCTTTATTTAGTCTATTATGAAAATGGTAAAATTTGTTTACATTTATGAAAAATGGTGAAATGTCTTTATTGCTGTTCTTCAAGTTATTTATCATTGACGTCAAACGATTTAAAAACGTTTTAAAAATTTATAAATTTCCCAGAGACAAAGAGAAGAAAACACGTTGGATAAAATGTTTACCTATTGCGAGTTTTTAAACGTCTCACAACACTTTAGCATATGATCTGATTGACATCAAAAACTTCAAAAATGTTAAACTAAAACTACATTTTGCACAATTTTCCTCTCAGATAGATTTTTTAGTTTATTCAAAAATTGCAAAGAACTTTTTACTACTTTTTGTTTTAAATTGAAAATTTCTACTAGGAACTATTATTCTCTGTGACAAGGTGTATGTTACAAAAATGTTATTGTATCAGGAAGTTGTTGTTTTTGGAAAACCAGTGGTATAAATTCTTTTTTGAAAAACGTTATAATATAGATATAAATCAACGTAATAAACATCTTTCCATGTTATTGACCCATTTCCGATCAAGATGGTAAGACGAGTATTTAAAAAATCTGTGAGAATATCATAAATCTTCCAAGGCTAAAGCCTCAGCTCTAATTAAAAATGGTGATATAGTTTTAATAAATGACTACCCTAGGAATTGTCTAATTAAACTATATCAAAGGAACTTTCTACTACTCTTTTTTTTTAACTCCTACTAGGAATTATTGTTCTCTGAGACAAAGTGTATGTTTCAAAAAGGTTATTGTATCAGGAAGTTGCTGTTTTGGGAAAACCATTAATATAAATTCTCCTTCGAAAAGTGTTTTAGATTGTAATACAAGTTATATGTTTGATGGTCCTAAATTTCTTTTTAAAATGTTGTGAAAACCTGTAAACAAATAAATTCCTAATTTTTATGTGATCAAATTTATTTAACTTTAAAATCAGTAAGAAAGTCAAATAGCAAAGACAATTATATGTGATAAAAATCTAGCTCTAATATTTAATGAAAAACCTTGGTTAACTACAGATGGAACTCTTTTGCTGTTTGACTTTTGTCCGCGTTATCAAAAACATACAAAATAATGAACTCAAAAAGCGAAACATTTTTTTATGATAATACTTACAATGCTCTTTTTAATCACCGTAAAACCTCTACTATCACAAGCATTAATAAGACTGGTGATTTTATTAAACTTGCTGTCACATAATGGAAAACTTTTAATCTAAAAAGTGTGGGCATATATATTTTAGGTTCAATAATGATCAAAAAGCTTCCTCAGAGATCTAAATGATAAACAAAAAAAGTCTGTTTTGGATTTTTGCGATACAGCATTATGCATGAAAAAAATCAGAAAATAGGCATATAATATCAATGCACGTCACAAGGCATTTCACAAATTATACACGTGAAGAAATAGTCTAGCTGATTAAAACACTATCAAGAGAAACACTTTTGTTACAAATATATTATGTTAGGAAAATTTGTTACTCAACTTCTTGAAACATAATTTAGAAATTTAAGAAAAGTATCTTTAGACATATTTTTAGGTGTTCTTCGAAACCAAAGAAGTCTTGTTTACAATAACATATATTTTGAAATTAAGATTTGCTTAACGAATATGAAATTTTGACAGTATAATGTTTAATTTTTTTAAATTTTGGTCAATATCCAAATCATTTGAAATTAAAAAAATTTTAAAGGTGGATTAAAAAGTCTTTTTGACAATAATGTTCAATGGCTTTTCTTCAATTTGATTAAAGATAAAGTTTGTTTAACTTCCATATTCAATACTTTTATGCTTTAATGCATTACTTAATTGAAATTGAGTGTTATCATCACAATATACTTTCCTATATTAATTTATTCAAACCCACTGAAAACTTTCTACACCAAAATCAATCAAAGAACTATGTTGTTTTAAACAATGATTGACCATATTAGGTTTATCTTGTTTAGATTGACATTTATTTATTGACACTTTTCTTTTTATTATTTGCTGATATTTGTTGATTGTATTGTTAATTGTAATATGCCTGAAGTTCACTGTTTTGGGATTTTAAAATCATTTTTTTTATTTATTTAAAGCAATATATTTTTATTGAAAAGTTTAGTTACTTTAGTTCTTTTTTTTATTTGATTTAAAATCTGTTTCATTTTCATTATTTGGCAAAAAGTTTATTGAAATGAAGTTTATTAAAAATATGAAAATATTTATAAATTATTTTTATAAATTTATATAAACCGTTATAGTGTCTATTTTAATTTTCAGATATTTTATAAAGTAAGCCATTAAATAAAGCGTAATGTGTTTTAAAACAAATTTTAATTAAATAAAAAAGTTAAATTTTAAACAAATTTAGATTAAATTTGACGTTTTCATTTTCAAATATCAACCTCCAATTTTTTTGCTGACCAAAACATTTTAACAACCACAAATATTTTGTTGATTTAAATATATATGTAAATTTATATGATGTTTTGTGTATTATTTGACTTTAATACATTGACTGGCAATAGGAATACCAAGAACAAAATGCAAATACATCGACATATGATAAGGGTTCGTTCAGGGTTTGTATTCATGATTAAAAGTCATAAAAAACAAGTAAACTATCATTTGGTTAAAAAGTTTTCAGTTTAACTACATGGTTTTAACTTCGCATAAATCAAGTAACGTTTTTCTGCTCTAAACGGACGAAAGAAGAAAGCAGTGGTAAAGGACCTCATGTATCACAATAAGCCACTGTACATCAAAGGCTGGCGTAAATGGTGTGTGATACCCTCCCTCCACCCCCTATCAATGAATTTTATTTCATGTCTGCAAATTTAGCTCTTTTAGACCGCAAATCGGTATATGTAGATCATATAGTTCAGTCGGCAAACTTGCACTTCTAGGACTGTCGGCAAATGTGAAAAACGAGGACCTTTTTTTTTTTGGACAAAAAATATTTATGGCATTTTTGCTACAATCAATAAAAATCCTGGATTCGTCCCTGCAATATATATATAAAGCGGCGTTTACGGCGAGCAAAGATGGCGGCTTAATTGAGCATCAATTTACGTTTTTTAATTCATGGTTGTTAAAGCAATCACCAAAGAAAAACGAATAAAGAACATAATCAATATATTCATAATTCAATATATTCAGTTGTTGAAAATTGTTGTTTTCTGGTTGATGTTTTCTGGTTGTAAAGTTGTTTAATATATTCAGTTTTTGAAAGTTGTTGTTTTGTTTTTTTTTTGGTAAATTTGAACAGATTTGTTTCTGATTTGAATTTTATAAAAGAAAAATAACTTAATCATAATAAAATAAAATAAAATAAATAATAGAAAATACATTGAAAAATATCGAGCAACTAATCGCAAACTCGAAGAACAAAAAAAGACTATTATAAAAGAAACCTGTTTAAATGATCAAGAAAAAAATTGTCTTTTTATAATTAGTGCAAATTTAAAAATACTCACTAACCAATTAGATAAAAATGAAAAAGAAATAGACACTAACAAATCGTAAGTCATGAGTAGAAAACGATCTACGTGATTTAAAGAAAGTCTAAACTTTCAAGAAATAAACTTCACGGAAAATTTAAATTAGATCACGAAGCGTTATGAAAAAGAAAGAAACAATTTAAATAAAAAGACATTAAATTTGGAGAACCGGTCTCGAAGGAATAATTTAAGAATAAACGGAATATATGAAAACCAAATGAAAATTGCGAAAATGTAGTAAAGAAAATGTTCAAAAAACAACTTAAAATTAACAATGATATTATTATAGAAAGAGCTCATAGAACAGGCCAACCTAAAGAAGATGAGAAACTAAGAACTATTATCCTAAAGTTATAAAAAAGACGAAACAAAAATACTCAACGCTACAAAAAACTTGCGAGGAACAGGGATACATGCTAATGAGATTTCGCCAAAGAAACGATCGAAAGCCGAAAAAAGTTGTGGAAAGAGGTCAAAAAGCTGCGACTTGAACGTAATTAGTTATAAAGTGCAGTTATAAAGTATGATAAAATTTTTTTCTAGAGAATTTTATCATACTTTATAACTGCACTTTATAACTCCGACCCAGATATTAATTATTTTTATGATACAAAAATCGAATGTTTCATTTTCATATGTTTTGTATTTTCATGATACAAAAATCGAATCTTTTATCCAAACGAATTAAAAGGAATTCTATTTAAGAATGTTTACGAGGAAAGCAACGATCAATTTAGAATTTTACACGTAAATATAATAAGCATTAATCGTAATTTTGAAAAGTTCTAAAATTTACTCGAGGAAACTAAATACTTTTTTATTATTATTTGCTTAACTGAAACTTGGACTACCTCAAATGACTAATAAAAATTCTAATTTTCTCTTTCTCATTTTGAAATGATTTTTCTTGAAATAAGCGCGGTGGTGGAGTTCTAATTTACTTTCATGAAAATATTATGCTCTGTTATAGAAATGATCTTAGCGTGTCTGACAGCGATGGAAAAATACCAACAGTTGAAATTATTAATAAACGAAGCTAAAACATTCTAATTAGCCGTTGTTACCGCCAAAAAGCTTGAGCAAGAACTTGAGCATGTTTTTACAGCGAAAAGTTATTGCGAAAGGTAACAACGAAAAAAAAAATCTTTCTAGTTGGTGATTTTAATATGAATTATTTTGACTACAATCAGGGCCGGTTTAAGGATTTTTTTTTGCATATGCGAGATCAAGGTTTGGCGCCCCTTATTATAAAAAAAAGTGTAGTCATTTAAAACGCTAAAAAGTATTTTTAGGGTTTTTAAATAATAAGATGAGTATATTTGGATGTGATTGTTTCTTAAAAGATAAATGAACAATCAAATATATTTTAGTAGAGTAGGTTATATAAATAAACCAATAATTTTTCACGACAGTTGTAATAAAAAAATCAAAATGTGATAAGAAAAAGTGATAGGAAAATCAAATTCAAAAAAATCAAAAAAATCAAAATGTGATAGCAAAAAAGTGATAGGAAAAAATAAAAGAGTTATAAATAGCCAAATAGATAAGCAGAGGATAAAACCCGTCTTTGGAAATAAAGTCATTAACAACAGAAGCTCGATTGCAGGGCAACGTATTATTCGAGAGTCTTATATATTTGTAGGCGGCGTTTGTAATTCCTTATCTGAAGAAGATCTTTCGAACTACATGAATAAAGAAATTGGTATTACACCTTAAGACATCAAGCTTAACAGAGAAAACATGTACAACCGATCCTTCAAAGTGAAAATTAAAAGTAGTGAAAAAGGAATGGTACTTAAACCCGATGTTTGGAATAATAACATTATTGTCAAACCGTTTAGAATGCACCGTGAAACACTAACAATCAAAAAAACACATCAAAATATTGAAAAACAATTACCACAATTCTTAAATCACTCTACATCATTCATGCAACAATCAAATTATAAATGATAATGGGAGAAAAAGAATTAAATTTAACTAATACAATAATAACACTTTGTGCGTTTAACTGTCAAAGTTTTAAATCGAACTCGTACTATATCTCTAAATTATTAAAGTATTTTGATATTATTTTTATGTCATAGCACTGGCTGCTAAATATCGAGAGTTTTCTCTTAGATAATGTTGCATTACTAACACATAATGTTATCTTTCATGCGGCAGAAAAATTCACACGGTAGACCGTATGAAGGAAACGCATTCTTTATTAAAAAAGATATTTTTTTGCTGCTCTCTTGGCAGTTAAACAGTGTTTTGGAAAACAAGTGACATGTAAGTATTCAAAACCTTGAATCTCAATAGCTGATATTGAAAAATTTTATTTTAAATCTTAAAAGTAATTAATCCTACGATTGTTTTGAAATAAGTGATGAACATTTTAAAAACTCTCGTAGTAACAATCTTCTAATGTTACTCGCTTCTTTTTATAACAGCATATTAACAAATGGAAAGGTTCTCCAATGTTTATAACAGCCACAATTACTCCATTAGTTAAGTCTTATAAATCATCACTGGAAAATCCTAATAACTACAGAGGAATCAGCGTTCTACCTATTTTTACAAAACTTCTCTAATATCTTATCGTACACATGTGTCCAGATATCCCAAAGAGTCATTCACATCAATTTGGGTTTAAAAAAAACAGCTCTACCCTTCACGCAGAATTTCTTCTGAGTGAAACAATAAAACACTATAAACATAACAATTCACCTGTATACAGTTATATATACAGTTTAGATGCTAACAAAGCTTTTGATAGTTGTAACTGGGAATTACTATTTGAGAAACTATATTATCAGAAAAAAATCCCACCATCGGTAGTTCATACCATCTCATCGTTATATCGGGCAGGTACTGTTAATGTATCATACTTTGGATGCACATCAGAAGAGTTTAGGTTGTCTCAGGAAGTTCGACAAGGGTCCATACTTTTGCCTCGTCTTTACAATATTTATACTGAAAATCTTTTAGAGAAAATTGTCTCAGAATCCAAAGTAGGAACTTCAATAAATGGGGTATACACTGGTGTCATTGCGTATGCGGATGATATAATTTTGCAAAGTTCAACTATATCCGGTCTTCAAAATCTTATTAACATCGTCCAAAAGTATGGAATATCAAACTTTATCAAACTAAATGCAGAAAAAACTGAATTTTTAATATCTGGAGTAAGCTCGATCATCAATAACGTGATTTATGTTAACAACGCTCCTATTAAGTTTCAAAGCAATTTAAAACATCTTGGTTTCCTTTGGGATAATAAGAACAAAAATATGACGGCAACACTCCAAGAAACAAATATAAATGAACGTATAACGCCATTTTTATCTGTTGCAAAAGCTCTTATAAGAAACGGAATTCGCTTTTGCCAGCCTGCTACGATTATCTATTTATTTAATTACCTAGCTATTCCAACGTTATTATACGGACTAGAACTGGGTGGTTGCAACAATAAGCTTCTACAGAATATTGATAAAGTTGGACGATCTGTCTTAGAATCATTTTTTAATATTTCTAAGCACAGTAAAAATCACCTCCATTCTTTTTTCAAAGTAGACTCTGTATCGAACGTTCTTATTCATAACAAATTAAACTTATATATCAGGCTACTTAATGACCCCATATGTTACTCCATTATAATGACTCAGTTGTCGTGTGTAAATAATCAAAGTTTATTTATTAGTGAGATATGGCTAATATGCAAGCAATTTGATATTAATATGCTGCAATGAATAATCGAGGGCAATAAAATTAAAACTGCACGTCCTAAGGAAGTGTTGGATGCCAATATTGCAGCAATTTTAAAACAATCTTTCCAATTATGGAATTTAAAGGAACAAAGACTTATATTTAGAACTTTGATGGAAGAGAAAATTCCAAGAACAATATAAGAACACATATGGTATTTTCTTTTTTTGTTTTTTTTTACCTACAATTTATGTAATTATACAATGATATGCGTATCATTAACTTATCATAAAATGTGCTTTTGGTAAATTGCGCATACTTATTAAAACCCCTAGAATACATAACAAACATAATATCCTATTAAATGTTTACCGTAAATTACTTAAAAACTGAATACATAATTGAAAGCGCCGTAAAATTAATTTTTAAACAAAGAAATTAACAAAAAGATATAATTAAATATATATATATATATATATATATATATATATATATATATATATATATATATATATATATATACATTTATATATATATATATATATATATATATATATATATATATATATATATATATATATATATATATATATATATATATATATATAAACATGTTGTCAATAAAACTATCCAATGGAATTGTAAATATCATACTTTTTATGAACAAATAAACCTAACAGTACATTAGGTAGATAAATAATACAAAGTGACATAAAATAATAAACATCGTAAAATAACTTTTATAGACAATGTAAATAGCAAATGAACTTTGTATTAAATAATAATTTTAAAAAGTTGTAAAGCCTTTAACAAACACAATGCTTTTAAAAACTATTAGAAACAAACTTTTCTTGCCTTAACTTTAGCAAAGCCTTTTAGAAATGAATCGGTTTCAATTGTACTCAGAACCTGGTGTTCAATTGCTAATGTGGCCATCCCACTAAGGCGGTCCTGAGAAAGAGTCGATCGAAGATAATTTTTGATAATTTTCAATTTAGAAAAACTTCTTTCTTCACTGGCCACTGATACGGAGAAGGTAAGCAAAATTCTCAGTGCTACATACACATTGGGAAAGATGTCAGTTTTGGGGCAGCTATCGTTTGGCGACATTGGAGCTAAAATTATAATTTCACGAAACAGTTCATTCCCGTTGATGTCACTCTTGCCATTAGCTGTCAAAATGGATTGCAGGTTTTTGCACTTTTCTTTAATTCCATATGTTTCACATTTGTCTATTTTTTTATTCAAGTTATAAAGGAATTCGAAATGTTTGCTGTGATTTTCAATTTGTTTAAAACTTTCTGATAACGAATTAATTGCAGTGTCTAAAACTATAAAAAAGAAATTTACTTTGAAAGACTCTTTTGCCGACTTCACAGGTTCATCTTTGCTTTCATAGGAAAATTGCCTTTTTAATTTAAATTGCTCTTTAATCTTTGATCTTTTGATCTTTTTCTTGGCCTAACCACTTCTTCATCATTGAAATTTGGATAGATGTCCAGCTTTTCGGCTAGTTCCTTTGTATCTGTAATAACATTTATTCAGTCCATTTTCTGGTCTCAAGTTCTCCAAAAAATACTTTACACTTTCATTTAGTTTCAAAGCGCTCTGCAAATCAACAGTTTTCATCTAAAATGTTTTGCTTACTAAATTAATTATGAACAAAACAACATACCAAGTGACCAAATAGCATAGAAATTTGAAATCTGTAATTTTTTTGGCAATTCCAAAAGCATCAATCTTAGAATCTAACGTTGATTCATAGACAGCGTCATAAATCTCATCAATGTGGAATCGCAAAGGTTTGAGGGCGTCTATCCTGCTCTCCCAACGGCTTTCACTTAATGGTTTTACAGTCAAGTTAGTTACATGATTTGTTAATATATTCCATCTATGGTTTGATCCAGAAAAAAAGTTATAAAGTTCATGTATATTGTTGAAAAAGTTAACAGCTAAAGTATAGGAAAGTGCTGCATCATTGACAACAAGGTTTAATGAATGACTTCCACAAGGAACAAAAAAAACTCGTGGGCTAAGGTCAAGGATCCTTTTTTGTACTCCTACATTCTTTCCCTTCATATTTGATCCATTATCATAACCTTGGCGACGCATATTTTGTAAAGATATTCCTTTTTTTGAAAGCTCGTCTAACAAACAAGCTGTCAACCCTTGCCCATGTATGGGCAAGCTTGATGTATCTGAGACCTGAACAAATCCAAGAAAATGTTCCCTTATGTTTACTTCTTCACCTGGATAGACAAACCGAACAACAAGATTCATTTGTTCTTTACGACTTACGTCAGGAGTGCAGTCAAGAATTCTGGAATAATACAAAGCTTTTTTCAGTTCACACACGATATGCTCTGTAACTTTACAGGAAAGAAGAACAATAAACGCATTTTGAATTTTTTTGCTTAAATAATGTACGTGAGTTTCTTTGGCAGTTATCCGACGAAGATGTTCAGAAAGGACAGTGTCAAATTTTGAAATATGTTCAACAAGTTTTAAAAAGTTTCCATTGTTTTCTTTGAAAACTGTTTCACTTGTTCTACGAAAGGCTAATCCTTGAGTGCCAAGGAATTGCACAATACAAACAAGTCGTTTTAAAACTGCATACCAATGGTCAGCTTCAGCTTGAATCATACGTTGATGTTGGGAATCAATAGTGTTGCAAAATACTGAATTTTTAGTTATTGAATACACTAGCCAATCCCTGTCAATGTCTTCTCCATTTGGCAACTTAATTTTGTAATTGACAATTGTGAACCGTCTGCCTAAACTACTGTCAATAGAAAAGTTAATATTTTTAATCTGCACTGGTCCTTTTACAACAAGCACTTGACGAATGCTATCTGTGATTCTGGCTGGCCACATTCCGCAGTCTTCAAGCGAGTCCCATGATAGTGACGAAGTGACTGCATATTCCTCAGCACCAGAGTTCTGAAACAATAACGATGATTATTTTACTAAATTAGGTTTTATACAAAAACAACATTATTTTTAAAGTTCATTTTTAATAGTGGATGAAGGATGTTTATTACAAAGGTTTTTAGTTGATTTTTTTCAACTTACATCTACTTTTTCACTTTTTTAAAATGGCATATAAATCTTTTGTTTGTAAAATTTGTTAAAAGTATTTTTTTATATTTTATCTTTTATTTTGTATTTTTGTTTGTTTTTATTTTTACACCAAAAAAAATTAATTTGCCGTATTTATTATTATTTATTTTATTTTGTTTACTAATATCCAGAATTGTAGTATATATTTATATGCATACAATATACAACTATATTTTGATTTAGTTTTTTAACTCACTTATTTGTTTGAAGAGTTTAATTTGTTGATTTTATTTAGCTTATATTTTTTACAAAACTATTGTAAACATTCAACTAAAAACAAAGTTTTTAAATAAATAAAGACTAACGTGGTGGAAAAGTCCGCTTAAATTCTTTGTAATCTTATACAACATACCCTTGTTTAAGCGATAAACATAAATAAATGGAAAAAAAGAAAAAATACCTTGGCATTATTTACTTATATTTTTAAAAACATTTTTAAACTTGCGGCAGATTTTTTTAACTAAATTCAAAATAGATTTCGTCGGAGAGGAGTTAAAATTAAAGTTTTTATTTTAAAACAAGACTTGGTACTTTCGAAGGCCTTTGACTGTTCTGTATATAATTTTTTTTCAACAAAATGCATATGAACTAACAAATTCAAAATAAAGCACAAACCTTAAATGAAGTTGGTGAACTTGACGTACTCGTACTTGGTTGGTAATGTAAGCATTCTCTTAGAGAAAAAGATTCAACTGCTTCTGCAGGAATATCTTTTAAAACTTAAGACTGTGGATTTTCTTTTGACATCTTCTTCTCCTAGAGTACAAGTTATTTTATTTTTTTTTTGTTATGACTTATAAATATGGTTGAAAGTACACTCAATACCCAATATCAATGAAAAAAGTGTTGTGAAAAAATCACACAATGTTTATTAAGGTTTAAATAACAGTCTATTATCTCTCTAAATTATTAATATTGTATTTATTTACTAACTTGATAATAATAAATGCACTCTTGTATTATTTCTTACCTGAAATTGATGCTGATTATCGCTTAAATCTTGTTTTTCTAATATTGAGAAAAATTTACTAAATGCCTTTGCTTGTTTTTTGTCTTCTCTCTTCATATCTGATTTGCGTTTTCTATAAAAGAAACCCGAAGGTTTCTTTTTTTCCGCCTTAATAACTCACCCACTTATTTTTTCAAATATTTAACTAACGATTACTTTTAGCTGTAATTGTTTTTTCATTTAAGTCCTGAGCAAATACTTACAAAATTAATAGTTTAAAATATAAACTTTGGCGCCCCTAATAAAAAATGTAAATACCAGTTACAATAAACATTTAACACTCAAAAAACACGATTTAAATAAACAATAAACTAACAAACTTATTCTTTCAAACAATCACCTAACTACTACTTTTTGATGTAATTATTTTTTTCATTGAAGTGCTGAGCAAGTATTTAAAAAATCAATAGTCTAGCATATCAACTTTGGCGCCCCTAGTACGTGAACAACTCACTACTTGTACACATTAAAGACGCCAAATATTATTTTTAACTTATACTTTTTTAGATCCAAATTTAAACTTAAAAAAAAAAACAATGAAAAAAAACGTTAGCTACGCCAGCGCGGCGCCCCAGAAAAGCCGGCGCCCTATGCGACCGATTAATTTGCATAGCCCTTGCACCGGCCCTGACTACAATGACGATAACAAAGTTAGAAATTTTTATGATACAATTTTTAAATCTGGAGCAATTCCTTTAATAAATTATCCAACAGTAATAACAAAAAATTCAGCAACTTTGCTGGAAAATATTATTTCCACAGACTTGTTCAACAGTGATATAAAATTGGGCATCTTAAAAACAGATATATTAGACCACTTTCCTATTTTTCTAACCATAACCACTGACCTCCCGCCTAAACAAAAGTTTAGGCGGTAGGTCAGTTTTGTAACTTTATTTAGGTTACCGCCTAAATAAAGTTACAAAAAAACGTTTTTTTAAACCATCAAATGTTGAGTCAAAAATCAGCTCTCATTAGTACAATGGAAACACTTAAATTTTAATAAAAACGCAAACAATTTTTATGAAAAATCCTTTGAAACATTCACCTCCGTTTACGAATCTAATTTCCCAATTGTTACAGTTGCATTAAAAACTAAAACTAAACAAAAGCTATACATAAATATCTATAAACAAAAACACCAGCTAGCGAAAAAATTCACAAAGATTAATTAATAAAATAAAATCAAAATTTAATATCAAAATTAATTAATAAAATAAAAAATGACTCAAAAAGCACTTGGGAAGTATTGAAAGAAATTACTGGAAAACAAAAAACATGTCCAAGCTCTTTGCCACTAATACTTAAAAGGCAATAACAATTACTTGTATGAACCACAAATTAAAGCTCATGAATTAAATAAATATTTCACTGAAATTGGATCAACTCTGTCAAGTAAAATACCAAAAATCCAAACCTTATTTTATGATTTTTTTATATCTATGGATAAAGATATTTGCTCAGAAGAATTATCTAATATCAGTAGTTATCGTACCATCTCTGTTCTTTCTATATTTTCTTACTTACTTCATAACAACGAGTATGGTTTCAGAAAAGTGAGTTCAACTGAACATGCCATTATTATATACATATATATATATATATATATATATATATATATATATATATATATATATATATATATATATATATATATATATATATTTATATGTTCAACGACAATCACAAGTAAGTCTCAAGGAGCCTAATGGTGCGACGGACTTGTGTATATTTTTAAAATGCGTGGTTTGATAGCCAACACTTTATGTTATAAGCCACGAATTTTTAAATTATTCATTTTAACCCAGTTATTTTAAAGTTATTTTAATAGCCAATTTTAAAAATAGTTTAAGCTTCTTTTCTTACTTCAAATCATAACACAACATTTGATTGAAAAGATAACTAAAGCAACTTTTTAAAATCAAAAAAAAGTTTTCCATTTTACTAAAGGCTTAAATTTTATTAGTTGTCACAACTCCCTACATCTTTGTCATACTCCCTTGTTGTCACAATTCCCAACATGTTTGTCATACTCCCTTGTTGTCACAATTCCCAACATGTTTGTCATACTCCCTTCATTTAATATAGAATTTTAAAAAAAAAACTGTTATTTCGTTGCCGCCATTTTTAATTTTCATACATGAATATTATTGGCGAAAAATCAAAATACTATATTTTTTCAATACTACGAATGTTACTTATTCTCGTCAACGTGTAAAGATTAGGCGTTTAAGTAAAGTCTTAATGTCGTTTCTTTTTTGTTTACGAAACTAAAGCGAATAGCTTTATAATTACACATTTTAACATCCGGTGCAATATCTATCCGCTATCTTTTCTACCTTTCTTATTCTACTCTTTCCGTCTTTCACACTAATATTATTTGCTCTTTTTTATTAAGTGGAGATAACTTAAAAATAAATAAATAAAAAAATGAATAAAGAACCCGGATACTTAAAAAAGACCATCAGTTCTTGTCACAGAAAACCGGTGATGAAGAACTTGAAACTTAACATTTATACAAAGTTTAAAAAGTCGTTATGCAAATAAATGAAACTGTTCAGATTAAAAAATCCTTTCACAACTAAAAAATATGAATAACCAAAAAATATACAAGCATATGGTTTAATAAATAGAAAGAAAGCAGACACTCGCAAAAGACTATCAAGTTTTCATTGAGAACCGCTCGTTAATTCAAAATTCTCATAAAAATCAAATGCATAAATACATGGTCAAGCGTATAATGCACAAGAAAAATTTAAATGCACTCATATACATTTTCAGTTGCATAACTGCATAAAAAACAAAAATGTAAATTATTCAATGTTTGAAAATACAAAAATATATCATCAAAAGACAAAATGATTTGCTTAAACTTTTTTTTGAATGAGAGGTAACTCCATTCCGAAGAAAAAATCAAAGTGTTTTAAAACTATTTTATTCCGAAGAGAAGCTAAAATGAAATGAAAAAAAGAAGAAATGAAATGCTTGATTTTCCAAATTTAGTTTGAAAAAATGGATGACGAATTAAATTATCATTTCTTAAGTTGTATTTATTTTTATCTTTAAAGGTATATAAATTATGGAAAGAAACATGGTTCGAGTTAGTTTCACATTTGTTCATAAAACAAAAGTATTATAACATTTAGCTGATATATATCAAGAATTTTCATTTCAAATAAGAGATGTTTGGCATGAGTAAATCTATCTTTAAAATTAATAAGACGAGCAACATGCTTTTGTTGACAATAAAGAGGCCTAATTTTGAATTTATTAGCACTACATCAAGCAATATTTGCATAGTTTAAATGACAATAGATAAAGGAAAATATAATTGAGTTAAGTTACGTTTATTTAAAGCACTTCTGGCTTTATAGAATATTCCTATACTTTTAGCAACTTTAATACACAAGAATTCTATGTTATATTTCCAATTAACGTTTTCATTGATTTAGATACCCAAAAAGTTTGATTTAATTACTCTTTTTATTAGAATTTTGTCAATAAAAAGTAATAGTAAGGCAGAAGTTTTTTTTAGAAGCAGAATGAAAAGTATTTAATTAGTTTTTCAACATTAAGTGAATGCTTGTTTATTTTAAACCATTAAGAAATTTTTGTTAATTTGATATTCATATTTTAAAATACTGTTGTAATGTTGTGGTCAGATAAAAAGAGGCTAGTGTCTTCAGCAAACATGACAGCAATCATGTTTGAAGCTCTATGTTAACCATTGACGTAAATGAGAAAGAGAAGGGGCCCAAGTATAGAACCCTAGGGAACACCACATGTTATGTTTAACAGATTGGATGGGTCAGTTAAATTACTATAAACAAACTTGTTGCTCAAATAGTTTTTAAGTACCAGTAAAGTATTTCCTTTAATTTCATAATACACAAATTTTTTTAGAAGATCTATATGATCAATTGTATCAAAAGCTTTTGATAAATGTATGAGAACTCCCAACGTGAATTGAGAATTTTCAAAAGATTCAGAAATATTGTGATTACTTTGGATTATTATATGTTCTGTTGAGTTTTTTATTTGAATCCGTATTGATTAATATATAGTATATTATTTGAAGAAAGGTGATTATAAACTACGTTATGTAAAATCTCTCCATAACTTTAGAAAAAACAGACAAAACAGATATTGAGCAATAGTTAGAAACATTGGTTGTATCACCAGCTTTGAAAATTGGTGTCACTTAAGCTATTTTTTGAAAATCAGGAAAAACGTTTTCAATGAACAATTTAAATTTTAAATAGTACATCTTTTAGGGGTTCGTAAGACTCAATGATAACATTACCATTTATGTTATCATGGCCAACTGATTTAATACACTTAAGTATCTTAAAAGATTGCTCAAACTCTTCGTAAAATAATTAATAAAATATTAAGTCCGAAGTAATCGAAAAATCATACTCATCTATTTTATCAGTCAGAAAAGGAATTTTATTAGCTTGACTAGGGCCAACAGAAACAAAAATATTTATTTTATTAACTACTTTTTACAGTTGGATCAGAAAAAAATTTATCATTAATCTTTATAGTTTTGGACAGTGACACGGTTTTATTTTTTGCATGCCAGTAAGTTCTCTAAGAATTTTCCATGTACGTTTACATTTATGTTTGTTCATCTCAAGTAAATTTGAGTAGTACAATTTTTAAACTTTTTCATTATCTTATATATATATTTAAGATATAATAATATCTTAGATATTATTATATCTCAAATTTTTTGGCATGATTTTTATAAAGAATCTTATTTTCATTTGTTTTGGTTTTAAAGTATTTGATATATTATTTTCGCTTTATTTTAGAGGATCTAAATATATATATATATATATATATATATATATATATATATATATGTGAATCTATATGTTTAACATATATATATATACATATATATATACATATATATATATATATATATAGATATATATATATATATATATATATATATATATATGTATATATATATATATATATATATATATATATATATATATTTATGAATATAGATATATATATATATATATATATATATATAAAATATATATATATATATATTTAATATATGTATATAAATACATATATATAATATATATATATATATATATTTAATATATGTATATAAATATATATATATATATATAAAATATATATATATATATATATATATATGTATATATATATATATATATATATATATATATATATATATATATCTATATATATATAATGCGTGCCTGCTTGTAACGCGCTTAACATGTTTTTCCACAAAACGACCTTGTTTTCAAAGGTGTGTGTTTTAGAACAACATGGTTAAGATAGGGGTGCAACAGTAATGATATAAAAAAAAACTTATAATCCTCTTGGATTTTTTGCAATGATAAAAATAATTGTTTCAAATCAAATAAGTATTACACTAAAGTATAATCAATCAAGTATTATACTTAAGTATAATCAAATAAGTATTATACTAAAATATGATCGATCAAGTTTTATACTAAAGTATAATCAATCAAGTATTATCCTAAAGTAAAATCGATCAAATATTATACTCAAGAATAATCGATCAGGTATTATACTAAAGTATAATTAAATAAGTATTATACTAAATAACTTGTAAAAAATCAAAATAAAATTACCCAAGCAAACTTCAAACAAGAAAACACAGCAACGTTCAAATTTTTTTAAATATGAAAGAAAGACATTAAGAAAGAAAAAAAAATTTAACTAAACTAAAGTTTACCAGCAAAAGTAGCACCTTTAACAAAATTATGATCAAGCCAAAAGTTAGTAATTTCTTCTATTTTTGGTACGTCTTTTTTACTAGCTTTATCTTTACTCTTTTTCATTACAGACTTTTCATAACAAGATAATTTATTAACAGTTTTGTTTTTAATAAAAGTTTCTTCTTTCTGTTCACAATATTCTATAACAGTCTTCACTAAACGATGACACAAAAATCGATCCAAACAACATACAATCACAGGTAGCATAGACTTTTTTTTCAAGACTTTGATTAAATTTATAAATGCACTTAGTAAGTAGTCCTCTTCGTTTACTTTAAAAGACTTTTTGTTAGCTTTCCATGCTATAAAATTATTTTCTGATTCAAATAACATTTGCTGAACTTCTTCAAAATATTTCCTTTTAGAGGTCCAGCTAAAAAACTCTTTTTTTAACTCGTTCTCATACAATCTAACTTCATCACGGGTTAAAAATGTTCTATTAACAAAATATTGAGAGGAAGATAAGTTAACTAGCTCTGGCTTTTCTGAATTTACTTTTTTCATTGTTTCATAAAGTTTCAAACATTCTCTCGGTGACAAAGTAATATGCTCTGGTATTCCTTCCGCAATAACAGCTGATAATTTTAGTGTACAAATTGGATGAATACTTTGAAGGCTTCCTAACTCCTGATAATTCTTTGTGTTTTTTGGAAGATAGACAAAAGTTTCTAAATCAGAATATCTATTTTTTAAAATAACTAATTCAACTTTGTAAGACAAATCATCTCTTTTAATGCCAAGCATTGTTTTATTCTCTTTTTGAAAGTTTTGAATATCTTGAAGCCAACTATGAAGAACCTCAGGGTTTGCAACTGTTGCTGAAAGTGTTAGAAAGGGACACGAAATAATACATAACAAATGTTCCCAAGTCTCACCATCAATATCTCTACCAATTAAGTGAACTTCGTCAAAGATAACATATTTTATCTTTTGAGACCATGCATAGGTTTGTATAGACAGCAAAAGAATTTCAAGACATTGTGGAACAGTGATGAGTATCTGACAATTATTCACATTGTGTTTATAATCCCTTGTAAATACCCCACAAATTGACTTTCCATCAGGTAATTCACTTTTCGTAAATTTACTATTTACATAAGCTTGCACCTGATTAACTAACGCTTTTGTTGGAGAAACGTAAACTAGAACATCATTGTTACTGCTTCTTAATATTTTCTCCATGCAATAATATGATGCATATGTTTTACCTGAGCTTGTTGGAGTAATTATTAATGCAGATTGATTATTATCAACTACATCAAAGAGTTTTCTCTGCCAGGTATCGGGGATAAAGTCAGAAATCCTCGGGTCAGGATCACTACGTTCTACTCTTGACAAAAATTGACCCAAGTATTTCAATTGAAACTCAATATGACATATTGATTCAGCTTTGGTAGGTTTGACAAAAGACTCTAAACTGAGCAATTTTAAAAGTTTGAAAAATCCAGCTGTATTTAAAGCTTTTGCTATGATTTTTTTATCAACCGATGAAAGTGTATTCATATATTTGCTGAAAATTTTTGAAACAATTAAAAAAAGATTGATGGTGTGATTTAAGTGGTTTGAATCTTTATTATTTAACAAATTTCTTAGGATTGATAATTTTTTGACTTCAAGTTTGATCTTAATCTCATCATAAAAAAAACTTTTTTCATTTTCTTGAATAAGTTTAAGAGCCTCAGAAAACTTCAGGTCTTGAATTTGATCTAATAAGCTCTTCCACTTTTCATTGTCCTTATTTCGTTGTTCTTCAAGTTTTCTCAGGCTATTCATTTCAATAATTATTTGTGCTTTTCTAGAAACTTTCTTTTTACTTATAGCTCTATGCTTGTTCAACTTTGTTTCACTCTTGTCTTCTAGGACAATATTTTTTGTTTCAATGACACCTAAGCTTTCTCCATACATTTGAAGGTACTTAGAGAAGCGATTGTTATTTTTCTGTTCTAATTTTTTCGCTTTTAACTCACTTTGTTTAGTTATTTGTTTTACTTTTGTTGAAGTTTCTTTTTTCATCACTTCCAGTTCCTTTTTTTCACGTAAAGAGAGCATTTCATATTCATCAATTAAAATTTTGCAGTGCCAATGATATTTATCTTCAAATATTTTGAAACTTGGAAGCGATTTAGCTAATAAAGGATAATTGTCAACCGCAACTTCCATCTGATTACTTATTTTATCTGCATACAATGTAACAAGCTTACTATGCACTGGAACAACCTGAATCAAAAAACTCCCTGAAACTGGAGTTGAAATTATTTTAAGAGAGAGTAGAAGAGATAGAAGATTTTTATTTGAAGCAGAAGATGATTCGTTGTTTCTCTCACAAGAATTTTTAAATCCAAAATCAAAAGGAAGTGTTGATTTCAATCTGCCACCACACTCCTCATTAAACTTATCAATAATATTCTTATAATTGATGAAAATATCACTGTCAAATAAAACTTCTCCTTGATTTAACTGTTTACAGTATATATTACAAAATGTAGCAAAGAGGTTACCATCCCAGATATCACAAACAATTTCATTTTTTTTTAATACACCAGCCTCTCTTCGTTGTTGAACAACTTTACTCAGTACATGCTGGAATTTAGTTATCAAAGACTCAAACTCAACATTATGTTTAACTTTAGGCAATGCTCTCTTCTGCAAAGGTAAATTTTTTTTAACCAAAACATAAAGTACAATAAGTTTGGCAAAGTCTACATACTTTTGAGCAAACAGATATTGCTCCATAAACAAATATGCTGCAACAAATTCTGATTGAATATCATTAAACTTTGAAAATGTATCAAACTGTAACATGACCTGCAACTGAAGTTGTTTTTTATAAAAAGCATGATATGTGTTCTTTACAATGTTCTCTCTTGACTTTTCTTTCTTCGTTTTTTTTGCTGAAATATGATATCCTTCTAAAGATGCTATTCTAACAGTAATATCATTGATGAAGACTACGTTTATTTGTAGGGCTAAAATTTTTTCCATTTGCAAAAACAAAGTTTGATAACGACAATTTTTAAAAGCATCAAACATCAAGAAAAAAATGGGGTTATTAGTTTGAACCCATGCTTTGAAAGAGACATCCCAAGCATTTTGAAACTGATTCCAAATAGTAATATTTAATTCTTCTTTAAGATGAAAAATCAAAATTTCTCTTAATAGTTGGTTTTGTGGTTCATTTACGAAAAGGGAATCTTTAAAAAAAACTATATGAAATTTTCCTTTGCGTCTCATAAATTTTTGTAGTTGTCTTTCCACAAGATAAACAAAATGAAGTGTCTGCCCACCATGAACATTGCTTAAATTAGAATCAAAAATTGCTAATAACAGCAAACTGTCTCCGTCAATAAGAAATATTCCTGAGTCAAACTCACATGAAAGGTTACATAGTTGAAGACAGTTGACTAAAAAAAATGGCTTACTAATAGGTATGCCATTATTATTCAAATTTCCTCGAGAAGAACAGCATTGTTTCTGATGCTAAAAACAAAAAATCGTTTTTAAACTATTGATTAGATTTTGAGTTGAACGTCTTTAAATATATTAATATGTGTATGATTAATAATTTTCTTTTAACCTGACATTAAATTTTAGCTTTAATAAATACTTTTTAAATGAAAAAAATATATTTATGTATATACTGAAATATACAGTTATTGACAAAAGTATTAGACCATCCATCAGAAAACGTATTTTATTGAAGAAACATGAATCTATTGTAATTTAATAATTTTTTATTGCTAAATCTTGTATTACACTGTATTTACAAATCATGACGAAGACGTTTAAGTATTTTGTATGTGTTTTGATAGCATCAATAACTGCTTCTAGTCGGAGGAGTTGAGTGTGGTACTGCCAGACACTTGGTGGGGATCGTACTCGGAACTTCTCGTTTATGAGGCGAACGCTCTACCACTACACCACTACCGCATTAATTATGATTACATTTTGATATACATTATCATAAAGTAATTATGACTGGTAGATCAATCCTGTATTATAATATTTACAGTATCACTTCATTACTGACGTTTTATAGAAGATTATAACACCGTTATATTAGGTCCACCTATGTATTAAGTAGCTTTGATTACGTATATATAAATATTTCAATTGTTGTGTAGCTATACATTTATATTAACAAAAACAATATGTATTTATTATTTGTTTTAATTTCTTGTAATGAGATAAATATTTAATAGTTTTTTGTGAGGATAAAAGTTATACTTACATTGAAATCTGGTTTTTTTGATACGTCTACTTTATCATCCATTTTATATTCAATCTAAAAATAAACACTTTTCATAAGTTTTATATAGTTGTTTTTCGTTGAAAAGAAAATGACGAGGAAAATACATAAAAACAACATTAAAGAAAAGTTGTTTAAAAGGTTTGGCGTTATGTTATGGTAAAAAAAATATTAAACGAAAATCTTTAAATCATAAATTTTTAGACAATTTTAAAACATACGCCTAAATAACTTTAAAACATACGCCTAAATAACTTTAAAAAATTAACCTAAATAACTTTAAAACAAAAGCCTACATAATTTTAAAACATAAACCTAAATAACTGTAAAACATAAGCCTAAAATTAAAAAAATTAGCGTTAAAATGGGTCAAAGGAAACATGTTACAAAACATCTAACATAAGTTGTTTATAAGATAAACCACAAAGTTAGTTTGAATATAGAATAAACCACGAAGTTAGATTGTATATAAGATAAAGTGCTAAAAAAATAAAAAAAATTTCAAAAGTTCTGTTTCCAAATCTGACGAAAGTGAAAGTGAAAGTGAAAGTGTAATATAATTCCTTTTTTTTGATGCTTATTATTAAATTTAAAAATAAAATTTTTAATAGTTATTTTCGCCAGACAGGTAATATCTTATTCTATTTCAATAACATTTAAACTATATAATATTGCAATCTAAAATACTATTAAAAAATTAAGCAATAAAACGCATAAATAGTCTCGCAGTACAAGCAACTGATAATAATATTGTAATATTGTAATATTGAAGCTATGCAAAATTAAGGATCCGTTGCATCAAAATAAAAAAGTTTCTTGCTTAGGAAGCACAATTTCATAACGGCACTTTCGATAGTGTTAGTGAATATAGAACAAATATAAAATTCATTATTAATTTTGTATCAAAATGGCTATTCTGTCGCACTTTTTATTTGTGCCGTATTTAGCACGTGTATTAATATGATATCAGTTCTTCTTATAAATGTTTAAACAATATATGTTTCATCATTTATTATGAATAAGCGAATTTGCATTGCAAGAAGCTTTTCTAGATAGGTAAAAGGTTAATAATTTAGACATTTTAATAGACTTAACTGTGAGAATAAACTTTGAATAGGCTACTTTAGGCATATTTATAGCTTGTTTCCAGTGCTTACGATATATATTTATACGAGAACTTTACCTGTATAAAAATATTTATTCAGTGCTTTTAAAAAAGGCAAAATTTTTTGCCTAAAATTATGTTTTGTTCATCAATCTTAATTTTTCCAGTGCCTTTTAATTATTTTACAATTAATGTTTAATATAAATATTTAGAAGACTATTTAATCATAAGCGAGGGTTTTAAACAAAGCACACAAGGTAATTGCATGCAACTGTGGAACTTATGAACAACATAAGTTTGTCTTTTGATTAAAGGAAAAGTTGTATTGTACATAATTGACCTTATTAAACTTTTACGAAATTGTGGTCCATAAATATTTTTTATCAGAAAAATCTAAAATATATTGTATAAAAAACCAAACCATTGAATGATTCTCTAGCTATTTAGAAAATAGGCAGCAAGGCGTTATAATAGTTAATAACAGTAATACTTAGCAATTTAAAATAAAAAGAATTTTTTGGATTAAAAAATTTTACATTTTCAATGAACATTCCTAAACTAATGACTGAAAAAAATAACAACCAAACAAATCTTTTTCTAAGTGTGCTAATATTATCGCTAAAGAAACAATGGTTGATGCTGTTAATGATACTCGTCAATCTTCATATTGGCATCGGCCAATAAGAAGATTGACGAATTTAATTGGATGATTGCAAATCTTCAGATTGGTAGTATGCAAATGTTCTTGATACCTAGTAAAGTTCTTGATTTCAAATCAATGAGTTCATTCTGCTAAACGTATAGTCTAAAATTAAAACTTATAGAAATAAAAGCTCTAATGCATTTGGGGCTTAGAAATAATTATACATATGTAGATTAATTTATTTTAGTTCTGTTCCCGGCATGGAAGTAACTGGTTTACATAAAATATTTAGTCGTTCTATTTCCCCAAAAACTTTGCTAACTTGAAAAACTTAAAAAGTAACTAAAACTATAAAAGGTAACTAAAAGGTATACTATCTTGTTCTTATGTTGTTTTTCTTTTTTAGTTTTTTATTTTTTCCGTTTCTAAATTAAAATAAATTATACATCTAAATGTATTATAAAACAAATACAGATAGCTGGGACAAAAAGAAAAAGACAAGACAACACAATCTGTTTTATTGTCAAGCCCCTGCATTTTGTAAAAATTCATATAAATTGATACAATATCCATTACAATTATATCAATACAATTACAATTCCATTTATTATCAAAGCCATTACAAATTCCCGGCCAGCATGCCCAGATGGGTTGTATCCCGGGATTGCGTGGGTATCCGGGCACGGGCTTGATGTGGGCTTGTCATACAATTTTATATGGGTCCCATATGGGCAAATTATTAAAAGTACGAAACTCATTATTTACTATTATTAATATATAATTTTCGTATTCCGTCATTTATTTTGATTGGAATATAATAAAATAGCATTTAAAACTTGTTTTAATTTTGAGTGTTCAGTTCATCCAAGGCAGCTAGATTATGAATTTGTATATTATGCATCGGGAATTTGTTAATTGCGCCAACTTGCAACGCTATAGTTACAGCGAAATATTAATTATCAATTTATTTTGAAAAAAACAGCGAACATTTAGTAAGTACTAATGTTTTGTTTTGAAAATAGTATATTTACTATACATATGTTTTATAAGAAACTGATCAATTTGTTTTAAACGTCATTGTTGTATAATATATTATTTTACGATAAATGGACAGAAAATAACTTACAAGTACTTGTACTGATGTAATTATTAGGCTTTAATTTATTGGTTAGTGGTTAGTAATATAATGCATTAAGTTAAATATCCGGTATCTTTAAATAATTTCAATTTAAGCTTTCAACAATTTTCCGAGATGCCATCGATCATAAAATATGTTGGTTATGTTGTCATAAAATTTTTAATAATATATTTTATTTGTGAATTCACATTTTACTGCAATAAATTTTTTATTATCTAAGTTAAATATTTATAAAATATGGCCAAAAATTTTGAATGTTGTCAAAGAACAAAAAGGAGGCGAGTGAGAAGGGCAGTGAATGAGTTACTAAAGAGTGTGAATGAACGTAATGAAGAGCCCGACATTAACAATGACTTAGGTCTGTGTTATGAATCAGTTAATAATATAATGACCTGTGGAGATGTAGAAATACGTTCTTGCATATTGGATGAAAATGAAATTGATGAAAATTCCAAAAAGATAGATAATAATCTTTCAGATGTATCATTGCAATACGATGTTGAAAGTACGAAGTACGAAGTAAAAGCCAATTATTTAATAGTGAAGCAAGTACGTATGATCTTACTGATGGAAACTATAGCGACAATGAATCCAATTTCAGTGAATATTCTGACAAGTTCGTAGGCAGTAGCGATGATGAAGAGAATGTTTGTAAATGTGATATTCGTGATCAGCTAGCTACGTGGGTAGTTACACATAATATTTCTACTACTGCAGTAACAGCTCTATTGCATATTCTATGGTTGGCAGGTTTAAATGTTCCTAAAGATGAACGCACTTTGATGGAAACACTTAAGAAGGTTTCTAATATCATCGCCAGAGCTTGTGGATCATACTATTATGTTGGAGTAAAAACTGCCTTATTGAGTGCATTATCGCAATTAAATGAATCGGCATTATCAGACATTTCTGCACTATCTTTAAATATAAATTTTTTTTTTTTTTAATTTTATTTTTAGGTGCCCCAAGAAGTCCTAACGGTCTTATCACAGAGCACCGCGGAAGTGCATTTAACCGGGAAGTTCACGCCTCCTTCCTTACCGTGACGCGAAAATTTGTCCAGAGCTCGTTTCGAACCTGGATCTCCTGCTTATATAGCAAGCGCTCTAACCACTGCGCCATGGCCGCTAAATGTTGACGGCATTCCACTCTTTCATAGTTCAAATACGCAACTTTGGCCAATACTCGGATATGTAAATGAATTACCTAAAAAACAAGTTTTTATTATTGGGCTTTATCCAGGCAAGACAAAGCCAACATCAGTAGAGGAATATTTAAATGATTTTATTTTAGAAATGAAGTCTCTGTCGGAAGGTTTAGAATACCGTGGAAAACGATATGACATATTTATAAATGCAATAATTTGTGACGCCCCAGCTAGAGCTTTTATTAAATGTATAAAAGGACATTGCGGTTACAATGCTGTGAACGCTGTATACAAGAAGGGGTCCATTTGAAATATAGAATGACGTTTCCCGATACAAATTCAACACTACGTACTGATGCGGACTATATCATGCAAAAAGATGAAGATCACCATATCGCACTTTCACCGTTAACTGATTTGCCAGTAGGACTTGTTACACAATGTCCTCTTGATTACATGCACCTTGTATGCTTGGGAATAGTTAGGCGGATCATATCTTTATGGATAAAGGGCGATTTAAAAAATAGATTGTCTACTAATACAGTTAATAAAATATCTGAAAAACTTATATCACTTAAAAAATATTTTCCTAAAGAGTTTGCGAGACGTCCAAGATCACTGTATGAGTACCAACAATGGAAGGCAACAGAGTTGCGCCAATTTTTATTATATACTGAACCAACTATTTTATTTAAGTTAATTTCTGATAATGTTTATCGTAATTTCTTACTGTTAAGCGTGTCTATGACATTTTCACTTAATCCAAAGTTGTGTAATAAGTTTTGTGATTATGTTGAAAACCTGCTAATAACTTTTGTGAAAAACTTTCAAATTATATATGGGTCGCATGAACTTGTATATAATGTACATTCAATTATTCATGTAGTAAATGACTGTAGGAATTATGGCAGTTTGGATAATGTGGCAGCATTTCCTTTTGAAAATTATTTAGGGCAATTGAAAAAACTGGTTAGACGCCCACAAAATCCTATTAGCCAAATACTTCGTCGATGTGCTGAAAAAGAAAGATGTTGTAAAATTGAAGAAAATAAGGAAATTTGTAAACATTTTCATCAGCACTACTTAGGTCCATTGCCTGAAAATCTTCCACGAAATACTTACGAACAGTATGGCCAATATAAAGGAGCTAGTTTGTTTATTACGGTTTCACCTGGAAATAATTGTTTTAATATTCATGAAGACATTGTTCTTGTGCGAAATATATTGAAGTCATCAAATTATGATACAGTAATTGTATATGAAAACTTTTTGGAAGCTGTCCCCTTTTTTACATATCCTTTGTCGTCATCAAGTTTAGGAATTTATAAAGTGAGAAGATTATCAAAGAAACTAAGTTATATATCTATAAAGGATTTGAACCAAAAACATATTTTATTGCCATTTGAAGATGGCAATATTGCAGTACCATTGTTGCACAGCAATTAATAGTTTTTAATATTAAGACAATTTTTATTAATTAATAAACTTTGCAACAACATAATTGGTACAGCTGTGTGAATTGAACTAAACTTTTTTAGTAGGAAATGTTTGCAGTTGTTGAATTCATAACTTACGGAACAGTAGACATCATTCTAGTAGAATGGTTTACTTCTGCAGAAGAAGATTAGTGTTTCTGGCCCGACACTGAGGCAAAACATAAGGTTTTGAAGTTAGTGCAGACCAGTGCTATTCCCAATAAGAATTGGAATAAGTACAAAATTAGAACACTTGGAAAAGCAGGTTTACATAACTGAATGTAGTAATATTGTATATATAGTTTATTAATGAAATGTGTAATACAGAATAATTTTTCGAAGTGATACAAATTTTTTGTACATATTTATAAATTGCAGTTAAATTAATTATATAGTAATATAAATATAAAATTTTATAGAAATGAAACGCATGCATGGTATACTGTACAATAATTTTAGTTACGTATCAAAGAGCGGTGGAAAAATACAAAGTAGCTGAATATTCGTCTGATTTGCAGACAGATCGAGAAGATGATGGTAATAGACGTAAAAGGTACATTTCTGCATTCATATTATATAAAAGAAATCTTGTGATGTATTTCACATAAAATTTGCAATTTAACTAATTGAAGTAATATATTACAGAGCAAACAATGATAAATTCAGAGTCTAAACTAAATTGATTAACTTTTTTAAAGTTTATTTCTTATGTGCTGTATAGTATAATACCTACAAACGTGTTACTACCATAGGCCAGTGGTAAAGGTTAATGTAATTATATATTGCAATTCGCATGGTACCGAGACAGTCGGCATATTTCAAGTGTCGTATAAATTATATATTAGAGCTACTATAAAATAACTGACAAGGCAAAAGGTTTGTTAACCGAATTAGTAAAACTATAGCAGAACTGATTTGATCACTAAACTAGCTTTGTATCAAGTTTCTGTACCGTCTCATTTTTTCACAAATACTTTGTACTTTTTAGAAAAATTATTGCACCGGCAGATGATACTAACAGTGATAGTGATACAAGTTCAAAAATGACATCAAAAAAACAGAAGAAATGTCATAAATTATCTGACTGGCAAACTGAATTTTTACCTCCAGCACCCCCCACTGAATTTAGTAAGACAATATCTGCTGCTGAATTATCCGTGCAGCCACACCAAACCTCACAAGGTCAGTTTTGTTAATTAAATTTCTCATAACAAAAGTGTACATAAATTCTGCATTGTTGAAGTTACGGAATATTAATTAATATATTGATGTAACATTTTACCTTGGCATAATTTGTAATTTTGAATGGCTAATCCAGACATTTATAATTTAATTATACTATATATATGTATATATATGTATATATATATATATATATATATATATATATATATATATATATATATATATATATATATATATATATATATATATATATATATATATATGTATATATATATATATATTAAATTTCTCTTATTTATATATATATATATATATATATATATATATATATATATATGTATATATATATATATATATTAAATTTCTCTTATTTATATATATATATATATATATATATTATATATATATATATATATATATATATATATATATATATGTTAATTATTTAATTAACATATATATATATATATATATATATATGTTAATTACCTTGGCATAATTTGTAATTTTGAATGGCTAATCCAGACATTTATAATTTAATTATACTATATATATGTATATGTATATGTATATATATATATATATATATATATATATATATATATATATATATATATATATATATATATATATATATATATATATATATATATATATATATATATGTACACACATATTATTGAATATGCAAAAAAGATGTAATATGCTAACGAAAACAAGATAATGGCTTTTTTAACGACTACTTTTTAATTCAAGGTCATCCAAAAGGTAATATTTATAACCAAACTTTGAAATGATTATTATCGATCTGGTCTGGTGATGACACTAAAAGAAATAATTATTTCTGTGTTAAATTACATTACATTAATCTAACACTTAAATAGTTTTACTTCACTGAAATTTAAAATTTTCTAGACTAACTCTTTAAGCGTGTTACCATTTATGAAATTATTGTTTACAATTTGATAACAGCCGTTATATACATTAGTTACTTAGTTATATTGTTAGTGAAAATTAGTATATTCTTTAGGATGCATTGCAATGGACACACGTTCAGAGAATGCAAATGAACAAACTGAAGTAGGAGACACAGTTTCAGAAAATGCAAATACACAAACTGAATCAGAGGAATCAGTTTTTATTTTTACTAATGCCTAAAAAAGTAATTGTTATGGCATACAACTTTAATGTTGAGATGCATAGTTTTGATTATATAATATTATAGTTTATGAACAGCTTCTGGTGATGTATTGCGAAGAATAGTTCATGCAGACCAAACATCACCACTACTATCAAACCAAACTACACCGGCGGGGCACCAAAAGAATATACTGACCCAGAAGCGTCAGAACATTGTTCAATGTTAGCATTTAAATTTTTGTTTTGTTTTTCCATTTAGCAGTGTATCTATATGTAAGATAAAATTTACGAATTCATTACTATTATGCTTTTTTTTCAAATATAGCAGCAAAATTGGCAACTACTGACTCCTTAATATTACGAATTTTAACGTCAATGGAGAAGATGAAGCAAACTCAAAAGGAAATTCAGGAGACTCAACGCATTCAGACCAACATGCTGCAAATATTGCTGCAACATTATAACAAGAGTGCAGATAAGACAGAGCTTCCCGATGATGTAGTCTTTCCAATGCAATCAATGGATAACTTTCAAGAAATAGAAGAACGGCTGAAAAATAATGATTTTGCCAATGCATTAGTAAGTTAAGAAATTTTTTTTAAATATTATAGAAAAAATGCTTGAAATTTTTTGCATTAAATCGATTCTGAATATAGTTAATATTAAAATTTGTTCATCCAATGTATTGAAAGGATGTTTTACAGTTATTGCTAGTTATGTAGATTTTGTTTATAATTAAAAATTTGTTTGTTTTTTTTACATAAAAAATATTGCCCAATATATTTCATATTGTGCATAGATTGGCTATTTGAGTGATTTGGGTGGGCGTGATATTTGGGAAACAACAAAAAGGATTATGAAATTCCTCATGGTAAAAAACTTGGCTATCTTGTTTAACATGCAGGGAACTAAAGGCAAAAGATTGTTCAGCACATCAAAAATTTTCACCGTCATTTACAGTGAGTTGGGGTTTTGATACATCAATGTAGTTATACTTGCTTCTAACTGATGTTACATTCTTTAGCTTTGTTATTGAATTAGAATATCAGTTAAATGTCAGAATTTGAATACTTATTTTACACTTTAAATAAATAATAATTGCCAAAGTTAATATTCATATAATAAAATGAAAAAATTACATTCATGTTCAACAACCAAATAATAAAAATAATAATTTATTTTTATTATTTGGTTGTTGAACATGAATGTAATATTTTCATTTTATTACTAATTTTTGCTGTTTACATTTTAATTATTTGTTTCATTATTAATGTTAGAAACCATCAAGAAAAGTGCTTGCAAAAGGGACTGTAACCGAAAAGATGTTGAACAACAAGTGGGAAAATGGTTGGGAGGTACCAGAGACCGGGACGGTGGTCGCACAGAAAGAGATAAGAGAGAAAAACAAAAGAAAACAAATAGTGTTGATGCAGATTAGCACTTGATCTTATTACGTGCACATGCAGATATATACTATTATTTCGTTTTATTGTTCAATGTTCATTATGAACAATTATTATGCTTTCTTTACGAGTAATAGATACAAATTGTATTGAGCATTAAAGTGACAGTCCAGCCAATTTTAAGTTGAGTGTCATTTTATTAGAATTGTGTCTATAAAATTATTTTGATTATCTGTTATTTGTTTTTTCTAAAGTTATATTTTTAAGGAACTACTTTGTTGAAAATTGCAAATTATAAATAAATCTGTAGCCTACGAGTGCACAACAATAGCTAGTATTCTAAGCCGTGATGTCAATAACACGTGCAAAGACGAAAACGGACCAATGCATGTTGCATAGCAAAGCATTTACGCTGTCCTATACTTGATATTCTGGTTTAGCGACGTCACTAAACCAGAATATTAATTAGATTTTACGTTAGAAAAATACATTTTTTCACTTACGAGCAGTTAATAAACATAAAATGAGTTTCCAATAATGCTTATTAAAACGAACACTATAAAATAACATTAACTTGAAATTGACTGGACTGTTACTTTAAATATACAGTCTTATTTCATTATTTTTGGTGCTTCAATGTATTTGCTGCATTGTACATAATTATAGTTTTATCATGTTTTCAATAACTTTATAAAGTCATCGAAAAGTATCCACGATACCATTATTGAGCTGTAAAATATTATATATAAGGGTATGTGTTTCATTCTGTAAATTCATAAACAAAGTCAATAGTACAACATTTTTTATGTACTCGTGTAATTAACAACTTTTGTTTTTAGAGTACTTGTTAGTTGTAATATTTCTGGATTTTATGCATAATCTAGCTGTAATATATTGTTATATATGATGCAAACTTGATTTAGAATATTGTGGTGCTAAATGGATTCGAGTTTTTTGAGTTTACTATTTGGTGAACAAATATTATGCTTTCTATTAAACTTGCAGTCTTATTTCATTATTTATGGTGCTTCGATGTATTTGCTGCATTGTACATAATTACAGTTTTATCTTGCTTTCAGTAACTTTGTAATGTCATTGAGAAGTATCCACGATGCCATTATTGAGTAATAAAAAACTTTAAAACATGTGTTTATTTAAAAGGGTCAAAAAATTTTTATGTACTCGTGTGATTAACCAGTTTTATTTTTAGGATACATGTCATATTTCTGAATCTTCTGTATAATCTAGCCTAATATAATGTTTATATGAAGCAAACTTGGTTGAGTAAATGCATAAAAAAACTATTTAGTCAAATTATTTACTGTTTTCCCACTATAAATGTTTTATTTCAAAATGTAACAGTACAACACAAGTTTTGTTTCTGCATTTGTATTACCTGCATATATATTGTTATAACATGCAGCTAACTTTAATGACTTGTTCTGCCTGTAAGCATTATGTATCACCTGGTATTACTAATATGATGCTTATTTTCCTATGGTGGCTATAGCTGTATACATACCTATATGCAATGTGATCTTGTTAAATAAACTTGTAACTTAATGACTATCACAATCTAATGTAATAATTATAAAATTTTGATATTTAATATGCTATATATGCTATCCTAAATTCGTACAAAGTTTTCAAAAAACTATATAGGCCCCACTAAGGTTGCCCATCTGGGACCGTTGGGTTGTACATATGGGCCCTACATGGGCTGCCCACTGGGGCAGCCCATATCGGGCCTATCTGCGCCCCGCGGACACTTTTGCATAGGCCCCAGATGGGCACCCCATGTGGGGCCCATGTACAAGCCCATAAAGGACCCATATAGGTCCCATATAGAATGCTGGCAGGGTTGATTTCAATAAATATAATAATAATGATAAAATTTTTCGTTTATAAAAAAAAAAATATATACAATATTTATGCAAAAAATTGAACAACAATATAATAAGTAAGAAATAAAAAGTAAAAAGATTTATCAATAATTTCATTTTATTGATCATTATGTAGGGTTAGAGTTTGGATTACCCTAACCCTGCAAAGATCAATACTAGGTCCGCTTTTATTTCTTATTTATATAAATGACTTGAGTAACTTTTCCAATATCTTAAATTCAATTTTAATTGCCTACGATACTAACGTATTTTATTCTAATAAAGATATTAAAATTTTATTTGCAACAGTGAACAAAGAGGTTGCAAAACTAAGCGAATAATTTATATCAAATAAATATTAAAAAAACAAAATATACTTTCTGCCATTGTCTTCATTATAAAGACAACATTTCCTTAAAACTTCCCAAGCCTTTTAAAAATAATTCTTTTGTCAAATGAGATGAAAAATGTTTTAGACAAAAATGTAACGTGGAAGGCGCACATATGTAAATCCAAAATAAAATCTCAAAAAATAAATGCCTTTTATATAATGCAAACAGTTATTAAACTAATCTTTTTTGAAATTTATTTCACTTTTCGTTTATTCATTGCTATCTAAATTTCGCCAATGTTGCTTGGTGCAGTAGGGTGTGTTGATTTTCACTTTTTTTTGAAATTTGATAATGGCTAGTGTTTTTTTTTTTTTTTGTAAATCAGTATGCAAAACATGAAGATATATTTTTTTGAAAAAAAAATGTTTTAAGCTACTTTTTTTCACCCTATTAAACTTAAACTATTATTTATTTGGACTCTTTATTCTTGAAACTAAAGTTTGCCGTAATATCCGAAGAAGATCGCATTTATTTATCAAACCATGTAGTAAACTAAAATTTAAATTTGTGCACAAAATTCGGCATTTCAAAATTTAGTTTATTAAACAACGTGTGAATAACAAATATATTTTAAGTATACACTCTCCTTTTCGCATTGTTTATATTTTTTGGATTATATAGGAATGATGATTTAAAGTTGTTTATTTTAACTGTGCATTTTACAAGTTGAAAAAACTATAATTTATAATGCTTTGCGATTAACTTTTAGTACTTTGTAATATATATATATATATTTAGTAGTAATATATATATATATTTAGTACTTTGTAATATATATATATATTTATATATATATATATATAGATATATATATATATATATATATATATATATATATATATATATATATATATATATATATATATATATATATGTTAAGTATATATATATATACATATATATATATAGATATATATAGATATATATATATATATATATATATATATATATATATATATATATATATTAGGAATATATATATTATATATATATATATATTAAGTATATATATATATATTAAGTATATATATATATATATATATATATATATATATATATTAAGTATATATATATATATTAAGTATATATATATATATATATATATATATATATTAAGTATATATATATATTAGGTATATATATATATATATATATATATATATATATATATATATATATATATATATATATATATATATATATATATATATATATATATATATATATATATATATATATATACATTTGTAATAACAAAAACTAAATGTATATCAGCTAATTAATTTAATTAGAAAGAGTTTGGATTTTAAAGTAAAAAGTAGAACATCAAGCTTTTTATACATTTTTATACACTCATATGTTTATATTTACTTTTTATACACTCATATGTAAATATTCACCTCATAAAAAAACAAGTCCAAGAAATAGTTATCTACCTAAAGATGATTAAATAATAGTTTGCAACTCATATTTTTTATTGAGGTTTACCATGTCTTTCTTACTAGTATTATTAGACATTAAATCTCTGCTAGCAATTTGACCTTGAATGTAAGTATTTCTTCTGGTCTGGCCAAAGACATGGCATGCACTTTCAGATGTCATTTTTACACATCTTTCAACAATTTGTGTATGGAAAGGCTACTTTGTCACTTTCATTGGAGTGTTAACAAATTCCTTAACTGCTTCGTTGTTAAATGACATGTTAGAAGTGGTTTAGTAATATCAATCCAGTCTATAAGTTCAGACAAACAGGTTGCTTCCATAATGATGGCAGGAGTCTTTCGAATCCTAAAAGATCAATCTTTAAATTAAAGTGCCTCATTCATTGTTCCTCTTATTTCAACTATTTTATCAATTGCTATTTTTTGCTCATCTTCAATTTGACTACAGAGCATACTTTGCAAAACTGATTTAGGGTGAGCGTACCAAGCTGATTGTTTGAAAGTGTCAATTACATCCTGATTTTGAATTTTTAGTAATTGCATATGTTTAAGTAAGCTTATTGGTTCTTCAACCCAGCACAATTTATTTTAATGTTAAACCAGTTGGGAATATAGACACCTACTATGTACTCCACAATCATTTTCAACCCATGTTTAGATACCCAGATTCTGCAAAACCTTAAAGCAGTAGTTAGCCATCTACTATGTCAAACAGGACCGATTTCTAATAATGCAAGTTTCTTAGGCAGAACTCCAGTTTTAATAGATGTCACAATTTGGTACGCATGGCTCTGATCAGTGCTTAGATCTTTGATAATGTCAGGACTAAGGTAGAGAAGTAGAGAGTTTTCACACACTTTTAAAAATTCTGGGTTAATTTTAAGGTTGGTTGTATCATTCAAGTGGTCCTGATCAATGATTGCTGGCTTTAGTAGGACCATCAAGAAACTTAATAAGACTTCTTAACCCTAGTTCCTCAGTGTGCAGATCACATACAATCCATACAAGTTTTTTATTAAGTTTTTTTTCAACCCATTGTATTACTCCACCTGCTCATCCAGTATTTAAATTAGTACTATCACAACCTATAGCTTCCAATGTCAAATGTAAACATCTTCTTTTAAGCCATTCAATTAAATGATCAGCAATTATCTCTGCAGGTTTTTTTAAATCTGACTCTTCAGGAACAAAATGGAATAGATAATTTCCACCAGGTTCACTGCACACAGTAAAATGTTCTTCTTTTATTAAACCTGGGAATTTTCTGCCATCAACATCAAAGAAAATTTTAGTGTCATTTTTTTAACCATCAAAAAAATACAACTCAAACCACTATTGTTAAGTTCATTTTGGAGTTTTAAGGTCAACTCTTTTCCAATTTTTTGTTGAGCTCACTTAACTTTGTTGTAATCAATAATTAAGCAAGTGTTTCCTTTAGTGATAATATTAGCATCAATTAGGGCAGAAGTTGCTATTTCTGCAGTTTCTCCTAAATCTGTATGATGTCATAAGCTTTCTAATGCTATATTTTTTATATTTATAGTGTTATATAATACACTTTTTTGTTTTACTTATTTTATTTTTGAAATAATAATTTTTATTTCATCATTTGTATCTTCACAGACTTCGTCTAGAAGAAAAAATTATTTTCTTGATTAAGAATCCTGGACTGTTTTTTATTTTTTTATTTGTAAAACCAGGTTTTTTATTAAAAGTCGTTTAATTTTCTTATTTTGTTTTCGAGTTTCAATATGATCAATGCCAGCTATTTGAAGGATAGCTTTGGTTCTAACTTTTTCTCTTTGATATCTAACAAAGTTAAGTCTAAGCAAAAAAGTTCAACTCAAGAAGAGGAATTTTTTTTTTACAAGTACATACAATGTGAGCTTTTCTGTCACAGTTTTCTTAACAATTATTCTCTAAGCAAAAAAGTATTTTACAATTGCATGTAAACAAATCAAAAAGTTCATCAAGTTTTTCCATAAATTTATTTCTAATTGGTGAGGCTTAATTGCCATTATTAACTTTAACAGCCAAAAACTTTTACTTTACATTTGATTCTTCTTTCAGAAATAATAACTGGATTTACAAATTGAAAATTAGCTTTTTACCACTGTAACAAAATTCCTGGATAAATATCCTTTACAAGCTAATCTACAGTATAGTTTCTGTAATCTTTTCCACTAATCTCCCTTTAATATAGGCCATACTTGAGAATATCTCTGGAAGTTGGGAGTTCTGATTGAAGAAACTCTGAACTCATTCCAATCAAGTTACTAAGTCGAAAAGCTGGTTTACTTCTGGTTTTTGTGGTATATGACATTTGTGTATAAATTTTCTTTTTTTAAAGATTCAAAAAATTGTTTATGCTCTAAAAATACTTCACTTTATCTTCAAATAAAAAAATAAGACGGAGGCGTTTTACTAATACAGAATACTTTTTAGAAACATTGAGCCATCTTTCTACAAAATAAGTTAATTTTATTTATATAAACTTTTATTATATAAATAAATATATACATAAACAATTTTTGAACAAATTGAAATTTTTTTTTACTACATGGTTTGGTAACTAAATGCGATCTTCTTCGAAGATAACGACAAACTTCAGTTTCAAGAACAAAAAGTCCAAATAAATAATAGTTTAAGGGGGAAAAAATGTAACTTAAAATATATTTTTTTAAATTATCTTCATGTTTTGCATACTGATTTACAAAAAAAAAATACTAGCCATCATCAAATTTCAAAAAAAGTGAACATCGACACATCCTATTGGTGCAGCACTAATGAATCAAAAAAAGTGAAAATCGACGCATCCTGTTGGTGCAGCACTAATGAATCAAAAAAAGTGAACATCGACACATCCTATTGGTGCAGCACTAATGAATCAAAAAAAGTGAACATCGACACATCCTATTGGTGCAGCACTAATGAATCAAAAAAAGTGAACATCGACACATCCTATTGGTGCAGCACTAATGAATCAAAAAAATTGAACATCGACACATCCTATTGGTGCAGCACTAATGAATCAAAAAAAGTGAACATCGACACATCCTATTGGTGCAGCACTAATGAATCAAAAAAATTGAACATCGACACATCCTATTGGTGCAGCACTAATGAATCAAAAAAAGTGAACATCGACACATCCTATTGGTGTAGCACTAATGAATCAAAAAAAGTGAACATCGACACATCCTATTGGTGCAGCACTAATGAATCAAAAAAAGTGAAAATCGACGCATCCTGTTGGTGCAGCACTAATGAATCAAAAAAAGTGAACATCGACGCATCCTATTGGTGCAGCACTAATGAATCAAAAAAAGTGAACAACGATACATCCTATTGGTGCAGCACTAATGAATCAAAAAAAGTGAACATCGACACATCCTGTTGGTGCAGCACTAATGAATCAAAAAAAGTGAACATCGACGCATCCTATTGGTGCAGCACTAATGAATCAAAAAAAGTGAACATCGACGCATCCTATTGGTGCAGCACTAATGAATCAAAAAAAGTGAACATCGACGCATCCTATTGGTGCAGCACTAATGAATCAAAAAAAGTGAACATCGACACATCCTATTGGTGCAGCACTAATGAATCAAAAAAAGTGAAAATCGACGCATCCTATTGATGCAGCACTAATGAATCAAAAAAAGTGAACATCGACACATCCTATTGGTGCAGCACTAATGAATCAAAAAAAGTGAACATCGACACATCCTATTGGTGCAGCACTAATGAATCAAAAAAAGTGAACATCGACGCATCCTATTGGTGCAGCACTAATGAATCAAAAAAAGTGAACATCGACGCATCCTATTGGTGCAAAAACACGATTGGATCAATAAAAATGTGGATCGATACTCGCGCACTAATTATCTTTTTAATAAATTCAAAATACTCAAGATAATTCAAATTAATCTATACCATATTCTTTTATTTATGTTCAAAGTAGATAATAAAATGGCATTGATTTTATTTAACTCATTCTTTGAAAAAATAAATCATTTTTAACCTTCAAGATTTTCGAAGCAATTATATTCAACCAAAAACATATTCTGCGACTAAGTTCTCGATTGCAATTAGAGAACCTAAATTATAGAACACGCTATTGGATAATGAGTTTAAAAAAATTTCTTCCCCTGATCAAAAAATCAACTTTTGATTATTGACAATTAGGGACTTTCAGAAGGGGTGGTTTCGGCGTATAAGATTTCGGTGAAATCCTCATAGGGGATAAACGAATCCGTAATTATAATATTTAACATCTGATTTTTGAAAACAAAATACAATGGATGATACTTTACTTAAGAAAAAAGATTGTATAAAATGGCTAACAGACCATGGCTTATCAACAAGTGGAACTTTAGATGAGTTACATCAGAATCAATAAATTTAAACTGTATCCATCCCTAACTGAAAAACTAAAAAGAAAGGCAGAAAGAATTTTTGTATTTAAAACTTTCTTGGATCCTACAAGTATCCCGCCTTTCACTGCTCCTTGAAGATTCAATGTATCCTTAAATAACATCATCTATGTTTAAAAAGTATGCTTCAAATAAAATAGAAGGCAGTTTGGGACAGCAACAAAAAGGATATATTATTTTAACAAGCAGAAAAATTGTGACTGTTAAAGCTTTAACAGATTTTAGTTTAACTGATACGTTGTTTGTTAGAGGACTTATAAAAAAATCTTATGGAGAACAAATTCGTCCTGCTGTAATTTTATTTAAAAACAACTTTCCACAAAATGCTTATTGTGAATGTCCTGTTGGTGTCAGTGGGCTATGTTGCCATGTTCTTGCATTGTTATTATTTTTAAAGGACTTTTATGAAACAAAGGAAAAAATATTATCCCTTACTTGTACTGAACAACTTCAAAAATGGCATTGTCTGAGTAAAAAAGATTCAATACCTATGGTTCCACTTCGTCAAATTAAACTTACTTCAGCACATTTTGGCTCAGAAAAAATAAAAATGTATATGAGGAAAAAATTATTGTTGCAGACCCAGAAAATTCAAAATTCAAAAGGAATATTCTTAAAATGAAACTTAATATAAAGTCTAAAATAAAAGATACACAAATTCCTTTTGAATTGTATTGTTACAAAGTTTTATCTAAATAAAGTGTAAAGTCTTCATCACTTTTTGACCACCTTAGTTATCGCTTCACAAAAATGGCTGTATGTTGCTTGATGAATCATGATTATGTTGAAGAAAATCAAACCTATAATGCTAACCTTAATTTTCCAGATACTAAAAAGTTAACTACAATAAAATATAATATTAATCGTGTAATGGAAAAAACAATTTATACTATTCCTAAAAATAATATAGTATGTACTTATGGAAGTTCTCCTAATACAAAATCTACTAATGAAAATGAAATTCTTAAGATTGCTATAAATAATAAAAATATTTTAACAAGCACAGAAAACAATTTTCTATCTTCGCAACATATTTGCAATTGTATTCAGCAACACATACAAGATAATGCAACAGAAATAAATGTTAACATTTAGAACATATACCCTAATGATCCTAGTGAATATGCAAATTATAAAAATGTTGAGCAAAACTCAGACGCATGGCTAAACATAAGAAAATACAAAATAACTGGAAGTCAACTTCCTGCATTGTTAGGTGTATATGGTAAAAAAAAGTTTAAATCCTATTGGAAAATTGTAAAAGAAGGACTTAATGAAAGTGATTTATTTAATAACTGCTTTAGAAATTTCCGTCGTGGTCACCAGTTTGAAAAAGAAGCATTGTTATTTTTTCGAAACCTGTCTTTATGTAATGCTACACCATGTTGTTTCTTTATTTAACAGAAGATGAAACATACGGTTCAAGTCCAGATGCTTTGGTAGCTCCAAACTTATTACTTGAAATAAAAATCAGAGCAGAAAATTGAAAAGAACCATTGTCAAACTTATTTAAATCACCTGCCTATTTTATTCTAACACAACTTTAAATGGTATGTACACAATCAAACTACTGCTTTCTTATGTCCTATCATCCTGAATCAAAAACTGCTAAGTACTTTCTTATCCAGAAAAACAACATTTTGTGGGATGTAGTGAAATGTTTATTAGACAGTATCTTTTCAAACACACCAATATCAGATTGGCCACATAAAAAATACAAGTTATTTGCAACTCTAGAAAAGGAAAATCTTAGTCAAATTCCAAGCTTCGAAAGTATCAAACCATTACGTACCCATATTAATAAATTAATACGTAAACTATGGTAAATTTTAGTACCTTGCAATAAATAAGAATAATAAAAAACTACCAAACTACTTTCAAAGGAACATTTTTAAATTTATACGTTTAAATTTTTCAGGATTTGGTCTAATAGGATCCATTGTTAAATTAACAATATCACACAAAGTCTTCCATGTTGATGAAAGTAAGTCTAGTTTTTGCATAGACCAAACTATATTAAGAATCGACCAATCTCTAACACGCCCTATAAATTGTTCAACATGAATTCTGGTTGAAGCAATATTAAAATTTGTTGAAACATCCCCATGTGAAAATTTATCCAAATTTTTTTGTACTTGTTGGTTTAAATAAACACCTTTCATCGAACAATAATCTTGGACCGCGAAACCTCGATCAGCCATTAATTCATGTTCAGGGGTAAGCCAACTTAACACACCAGTTTTTTCTGTTATTGCATTATCTGATATTAAACCTGGATAAATATCACTGAACAAAAGACCACTTTCATGAGGTGAAATACCAATCAATGCTTTTCCTGTTTGTGTGTTTTTGTAATGGGAAAACATAAGAGCGTTTAAATCAAAATTAGTTGCTTGTTAAAATTCGGTGCAGTCTATAATCATATCAGTTAGACCATGTCCAGTCTTGAAAAATATTTCTGGCATTCTTTATAATAAATATCCTTTATCAGGGTGAAGATCAACTTCATCAAAAAGTGCTTCTAAAAATACTATCCATGCAACAAAAATTCTATTAACTGTGCTTTCGGAAACTGATAACATATGTGCCATAACTCCCAAGTGTAATGCATGACGACAAATAGTTAAAATGAAAATAATTCAGTTCTTTTATTTAAAGCTCGATTACCAGTGTCTTTACAATCTTGATATTCAATAGCATGTAAATATGGCCTAGTAACATCAAATAAAACATTAAACTTTACAATGGATAAACCACAAAGGTATTTAAATGATGAAGGTTTATTATCTGTTATAATATTATGCTATGATAATTTTGTTGATAATGAAAATATTTTTTGTTACTTTCGACTTCTTTTAGTAATTTATTTTTAGATTTTTGGAGAAATTTTACCTTTATTTGTAAGGTTTTATTTTCATTTTTTAGTTTCTTGATTTTTACATTAGCTTCTTCAAGTTGTTCTTGAAGAAGCTAATGTAAAATGATTTATTGTTTTTTTATGAACTAGATAACATAGAATTTAGCTGCAATTTTGAAGGACGACGCTTAAGTTTAGGAACATATTTTGAAATTATTCTTTTAATAGGAGATTTCCGACATGAATGCGCAATAATAGTAGGAGTATCTTGATGAATTAGGTTGTTAACAATATCTAATTTTTTTTTATACCAACTCAATTTTTGTTTATCAAAAGGCGTTGGTTCTTTAAGTCGTTTAAATCGAATAAAACATTTATTATATTTATTTTTATAAATAATATACTGAGATGGTGGGACAACAACATGGGTAATGAGTTTAAGTGTTCCCTGTTTCCTAAACTCCAGTGTTCACAACAGATGTGTCCATTCTTCCAATTCATGCCTTTAGCTTTTAGAATCTTTTGATATTGTATTTGAAGATTTTTATTTTTTGCTAGCGAATAATACTTTATTTTAGTTCCATCTTCTTTTTTTGTATTAACGTTATTGTAGCATAAAGATAAAGAACAAAACCACTTCATTGTGTTAATTCTTTTTTAGTACTATTTATTTTAATAAGAATTATCTAATATTAGACTAGCAAAGTCATTTGCAAAAATCAAAACAACAAAAAACACTTTAAAAACAACCTAAACAAAGTCTCCATTTTGTTCATTTATCTTCCAAGGAAAAGTCATACACTGAAACCGCGCTCTGTGAAAGTCCGTAATGAACTGGACTTCAAAATCATTTTAATAAAATTTTTTACTTGTTATTTACTTTATTTTTGATCATATTTATTTTTAATTTTAATCTTTGATGTTTATATTTTATTGCATTTTTATTTATTTCTAAATTTAAAATCCTAATAAATAAAAATTTGAAAAAAAAATAAAATTATATTGTTATTTATATATTTATGTTATTTTGAATGGGCTCGGCGATAAAACTGAATTTGTCTTCTTCTTTTTGGCGAAATACTTAATAATAATAACAACAACAATAATAATAATAATAATCAATCATCAAATCATTATTCCCTCGAAAAATCGTAAAAAATATATATATTTTTAACGAAAAGAAATTAGTCCAAAAAAAAAAGTTTTTTTAAAAAAATATTTATACTAATAATAATAATAAAATAATATTTAAAAAAAAGATAAGAAAAATATATTTTTAAAATCAGCTAAAAAATGACAAATCATAAAATATTAAAAGAAAAATTAGCTGTTAATTTGGATAAATTATTTATTAAAATTATTAGTATAAAGTATATTTTTAGAAAACTTGAATCTTTTCATATCAAAGAATTGTTCTTGAATTATTTCTTAAACTAATTGGTATTTATTTTTACATTTATAATTTTCAATAAATAATTTGTAAAGTATAAATATATTATACGGCTATTGTAAATACATACGATTGGGCCTCGATGATAAGACAAAATAATGTCTTGTACCTACCCCACCAGTGTTTTTATTTATAAACTCTCAAATTTTAAAAGTTATTAAACGGAAAAATAAACAAACAACCAAAAAAAAATGTATATTCTAATTATTAAAATTAAAAGTTCTGATAAAAAAGCAAATTATGACATTTCCTGATCATTTATTATCATCATTTTGATCACTAAAGCTACATGACCTAGACAAAGCCACACAAAGTTAACAATTATTTATCAGTAAAAATTTATTAGTATCATCAAGGTAAGCTCAGAAAAATTCAAGGAGTTTATCTCTCATCTGCAGCATCTGCTTTAATTTTGTTTTAAACTCGTTAAGAGATTCAAGGTTTTAAAGTTAATTCCAAACACTTGGTCCTTTAATTGAGATTGAAAACTAAGTTGCCACAAAAAATACTTTTGGGCTGAATATATGTTTTGCTTGATTATCTGATTAAGAATCTATGCTAATTTATATTGACAATAAGTTAGAAATGTTAGGCGTTATATTTTTATAAATTTGAACATAATTAAAAGATGAAAATGTACTTTGAAGACGTTTTAGAAATTTAACTTTTTAAATAATTCTTGGGAACGAGACTGGAAAGCGGGATTTTACTTTCAAGATGAATATATGATTTCTCCAACTTGAAAAAACTCTTAACTCTCAAAAATTAGTAAAGGCAATATATGGCCCTTTTAACTCATATCTAATTTTTTTGATTTGTCTTTTGAAGAGTTTGAAAGTGCTTTTAACATAAACTATGCAACCATTGCTTGGGGTAGTACAAAGAAAAATAAGCTTAAACCTCTTTAATGTTAGCAGAAGCATGTAGCACGTCTCATATATTTTAAAGATAATTTTATTAAGCAGCCCATTTTTCAAACCAATCATTTTAAATTTTGTATTAATTATCGCGGACCATTCTTATGGAATAAAATAGTTTTAAATAATTTTACTGAGGATTTTATTCATCAAAGTAACAACTTCTCTTTGCAGTCGAAGATGTAAAAATATACTTTTGATATATTTTTTTAGTGATCTTCCTTTTTACCTTCTATTTTACTATTAACTTATAAATATTATAAATGTATCATTCACAACTGTAATATGTAATAATGTATCTTGTATTTGTAACGGAATATTTTAAGTTTCTTACTTCGTTAAGTTATTTTTATCTTGTAAATATCTTAAAAAAATACTTTTGGGCTGAATATATGTTTTGCTTGATTATCTGATTAAGAATCTATGCTAATTTATATTGACAATAAGTTAGAAATGTTAGGCGTTATATTTTTATAAATTTGAACATAATTAAAAGATGAAAATGTACTTTGAAGACGTTTTAGAAATTTAACTTTTTAAATAATTCTTGGGAACGAGACTGGAAAGCGGGATTTTACTTTCAAGATGAATATATGATTTCTCCAAGTTGAAAAAACTCTTAACACTCAAAAATTAGTAAAGGCAATATATGGCCCTTTTAACTCATATCTAATTTTTTTGATTTGTCTTTTGAAGAGTTTGAAAGTGTTTGAAATACCATAATATTATAATTTTTTAGCAATAATTTTATGAGCAATGGTATCAAATGCTTTCTCTAAATCAGTAAATATTCCCAATGTGAATTTAGAACTATTAAATGAGTCTGATATATTTTTTGTAAGCTGAATAATAGCATGCTCTAATGAATTATTATTTTTAAATCCATATTGAATGTTATATCATAATTTATTTGATAAAAGGTGTTTGTATATTCTCTTGAACAAAATTCTTTCTAAATTTTTAGAAAAAACAGAGAGGATAGAAATTGGACGATAGTGTTTTACATTAGTTTTTTCTCCTTCTTTAAATATAGAAATAATTTTTGCTATTTTTTAATCTCCCTGACTAATAGAGCATTCAAAAATTTGAAAAAGTATGTATTTTAGAACATCAAAACAGTTTATAATAACATTTGCATTGACATTATCTGGGCCAACTGCTTTATTTGACTTTAACAATTTAAAAGCACTTTAAAACTCTTCAAAAAACAAATCAAAAAAATTTGGATACGAGTTTATAGGGTCAAATGTTGCCTTTATTAACTTTTTAGGGTTTTGAATTTTTCCGGCTAGATTTGGTCCTACAAATATAAAATATTTATTATTTTCGGAAGCAATTTTTTGATCAAGAAAAAAATTACCATCTACTTTAATTACTGAGGGCAAAGATTACGGTATTTTTATATATTTATATTATCAACAAACATAATGATATCTAATAAAATACAAGATTTGATTATATCGTTAATTAAAAAAAGTGGTCCTAGTATAATTTTTTGAGGCATAATCTACTTCTTGGAAGTAGATTATAAATTTTGAAAAAAAACATTTAGGAATCAGAGGCAGAAGAAAATTTACAAATGCCATAATTGACCACCTAAACAACTACTGTGAAATTGCTGTGAGGCAAAATGCCAATGACTCAGAAGATATGAAAAGGCCATACTTGTAATATTTTTTTAAGTTGCATTATGAGCTCAAAATAATTGATATGCTCATAGGCCTATTATCAATAGTTGCTGTCATTATAAAAAGGACAAACCTAACTTAACCTCGAGTTACAACTCAGATGCCCTTCTTCTTAGTCATTATTTATCTAAAGCATGTAGATTTTATTTTTAAAAGAATTCAAAAAGAACTCTTTGAAGAATGCTATCTTGTTAAGACCCAAAATCAGAATAAACGTTTAAATTGAAAGATATGAAGATATGGCTCATACCTAAAACAAAGTATGTTTTGTTAATGCTGTTGGCTTTAGATGTTTGATTAATTTAAACAATCTTAACAACCTTGCCGTAACTTTAAATACTTTTTGATAGGTATTCCTTATATATGGGTCTCGATATGCAATACTCTAACCCATCTATTCTAAATCACGTTAGGATATATATGTTTACTGACAATCTTATGAATCTTATACTAGTTTGTTTTTTTAATTAATTTATCTTTGAAGATGAGATTTTTTTTTTGATTTGTTATCAAATAATATTTATAATAAGATAAATCTTGTTTATAAATAAAAAGAAACGGATAAAGAAAAAGACGTATGCTGTTTTGTAATCGAGCTCCAATTACATTGAAACATTGTGCAAGAATAAAAAGTAGCCAAGTGTATTATCAGAACTTTAAACACGGTTTATTAACACATGTTGAAATATAACGCAATACAGATTAAAACAACAGCTTAAAAGTATAGTAGCTTTTCAACAAAAAGTTAAATTTAACTAAAATTGGAACGAAAGAGACTCAGTTAATCAGTGCAACTAGGAACCAGCAGAAAACCAAATCGAGAAAATGCTGGAACCCATCTGGGTATTACCCACATAGCTCATCGTGAATGTGTCAGTAGGATCGAACTGTGTCCCATCTGGGATTAGTTTGGGTTTCCAACAGGAAATCCCTTATCAAACCCAGATATTTTTTTCGTAGAGCGTGCGTTTTCTTATTTATTTAAAGTTTGTTTCTTGCAGATTAGCGAGTTCTTTTTTCATTCAAGTGTCGCATTTTTTGTTTAACATTTTTTTCATTCAAGCGTCGCATTGTTTATTTAACATAAAAAAGCACTGTTTATATTAAATTTGCAAAAAGATAAATAAAGACAATAAGTTATATTAGGCGATTGAATAGGTCTGAAATATTTAGTATAAATTAGTTTAAAAACAGAATTGAGTTTTATAATATTTTTAAGCAACAAAAAACTATTATTTTACAATGCTTTGATTCAAAATTGTTTGACAATTGTTTCATTCTGCCTCTGTAGTTTTCTCATTACGCTACCATGATTGCATGATGATATTCTTCTTTAGTTTTTATCGTTTTTCTTTTTTTAGTGCTACAACCATTTTTAAACTAAGTTTATAAAGTAAAAATAAAGGTTTGAATATTTGACCAATTTATATCATATATATACTTCCAAAGAAATATAGATTAGAAATATTTACTGATAACATTATTTAGGACCTGCAGTGTGTCACACAAACAAGTATTAGGCAACTAAAAACACAAGTTAAAACACAATTTTGCTCAATACAGTAAATTGTATTTAAATACAGTATATAAAATTTTTTCTGCCCATTTGTGGTCTTCGAAGGAATTCACGAAGAAATTCACTTCGAAGGAAATCACTTCGAAGGAATCCACAAATGGAGATCCACGAAAGTTCACCAAACCTACTTGCTCTTTGTGAGACTAATTTGAGTTCAGCTGTCTCATCTTGAGATCTTAGTGTTGATGACTATCTTCATTTAATTCATAAAGACTACAACAGTCACGTGTTTGGCCTGGGCATTTACATTCGTAAGAACTCTCCCATTTGTCGTGAAACAAGGTTTGAATCCACAGACTATTCTTTTATGTGCTTTTGTTTAGCCCCACTTCAATCTATCGCCTTTCTCTTTGTTCTATATCGCTCTCCTTCATCTCAAGACTGCACTCTTTTTGATGTTATTTCTGATCATATTGACCAAGCCCTCTCTCTTTTTCCGTCAGCTAATATAGTTGTTGTCGGTGACTTTAATGCTCACCACTCTGAATGGCTTGGCTCTAGTGTCAGTGATTCTGCAGACATTAAAGCCCACAACTTTTGCCTTTCTCAATCCCTAACTCAAATAGTCAACTTTCCAACTCGCTTTCCAGACGACCCGAATCATTTACCTTCTCTACTCGACTTATGTCTTGTTTCTGATCTTAGTCAGTGCTCAGTTTCTCCAAATTTACCCTTAGGAGCTTCTGATCACGGTTTTATCTCTCTAAAACTATTATCTCATTCTTCTTCATCATCTGAATCTCTCTATCATCGTAACTCTCACAACTACCTTAGTGCTGACTGGGACTCTTTCCGTGATTTTCTTCGTGATGGCCCTTGGGTAGAAATCTTTCGTCTTCCTGTTGAAAAATGTGCTTCTTACATAACTTCGTGGATGCAGGCTGGCATGGAATCTTTTAATCCCAATCAACAGGGTCAATTTCAGGTCAAGCCTCACTCTTCTCGATGATTTTTCTCACATTGTGCTACTGCAATTACCAATTTAAACCGTTACTTCCAAATCTATCAGCAATACAATTCTCCAAAAATCAGACGTCTGTTTATTGCTGCTAGAAGCCATTGTAAAAAGGTTTTGTCTAACGCCAAAGCCCGCTATTCTCAGGTCATGAAATCTCGTATTTCATCACAAAAAATAATCTCTTGTGACTTCTGGAGAATTTTTAATAGTATCAATAATAAGGGCAAATCTGTAACTCCACCTCTCTTGTATGGTTTAGACTTTGTCACCTCTCCTAAAGACAAAGCTGAACTGTTTGCTAAAAACTTTTCATCAATATCATCTCTTGATTCCACTAGTTGCGTTCTACCTGATATAGCCGTCAAACAGGTTGATCCATTGCAGGACAGTCGTATCACTCCAGCTTCTGTATCTAAAGTGATCTCATGCTTAGACTCTGCTACAGTTTGTGGCCCGGACAACATACCTGTTATAGTGTTGCAGAAGTGTTCTCCGGAGCTGTCATCTATAATTTCAAAACTATTCAACAAGTGTTTATCAAAGTCTTATTTTCCAGCCTACTGGAAAGCGGCATTTTTATCCTTATTTTCAAAAATTCTGGAGAGCGATCTAATTTGTCTAACTACCGTCCCATTAGTCTTCTTTCCATAATAAGCAAAGTTTTTAAATCTTTAATTAACAAACACTTAATCTCTCATCTTGAATCTAATGACTTTCTGACCATCAATATGGATTTTGATCTTCTCGTTCTACAGCTGATTTGCTAACAGTAATAACCAATAGATTTTATCGTGCATTAGATAAAGGTGGAGATGTTAAGGCCATCGCTCTTGACACTTCTAAAGCTTTTGATAAAGTTTGGCGTGCTGGTCTTCTCCAGAAGCTTTCTTCTTATGGTTTATCTGGCAACATCTTTAAGATTATTGAATCCTTCCTTTCCAATTGTAGTATAAAAGTTGTCCTCGATGGACAGCACTCTTAACAGACGCCCAGGCCAAACACAGTAAAAATCTGTATATTTTAAAAATTTTGTTTATTTTTGACAGAAATATTTTTTTATTTTATCAAACTCTGGAAACAAATGATATTAAAACTTAGGGAAGGGAAACTTTTTTTTAAGAAACATGAAAACAGAAATATTGAAAATAAACTTGCCAGAATAAGTATATTCTTACTAGATTTAGTCAACTATTTTATGGGAGATTTTGCATGAATTTTGTGTCAAAATTGTATATGGTACCATAGTTTAAACTAACATTAAATTTATCTTTTTTTTTGTTATTACCTTTTAATCAACACAAACCAACTCTAAAAACATAGATTATATTAAACTCTTAAAAATAATTTTTTTAAATCTTGAATAAAAAAATCATATATAAAAAATGTAAAGAAAATTATATAAAAATGAATGCAAAATTACAATACAATAATAAAAGCGCAATTATTTGTTTAATCTACACATTTAATACAAACTTATTTCCATCTGTATAAAATCAGCAATGCTTTCATATTCATATCAACTTGTCACAGCCTCACATTTCAACCTTTAAAAACTGTATTTGTTGTATTTTACTTTCATAAAAAACATAAAACAGTGTAATGCTGTTCATACTTCTTCAGTTGCGATTACGTTTATCAATTAGGCTAAAAATATTATTAACCAATTTTAATTGTGGCAAGCTTACTGCGAACTTAAAAAATAACATTTTAATGTTGATATTTGATAATCATTCAGTCTTAACTAGAATAATAACATTAAGGCTTAACTGGAATAATAAATAAATGGTGATTATAACAAACTAATCGTAATTTATAAACAACGTTGGTATAACATGAATAATATTTTACTAATACATTTGAACTCATTGTTATAATTAAAGTTGACATCATTAATATTACATCAAACACCTCTAATAAACACCAAGTCTCTAATTTGATATCTTTTTCGTAACTTTGTAAATACACATTTATACGTTATTATATGAATATATCATATAGTATTTTAATATGTGATATAGCATCAAATAATTTCTTTTTTATTATTATTATTATTATTCGGATTCATTTCCAACAAGGCTGCAAGCAATCACTATTAAGTGGGAGTTACTAGAAAAATGAATTTAGATATAGAGCAAAGCAACTTAACAGGAAAGACTTGTAAAGTGAAAACATAAAGATGGTAGAGAATTACAAAACGTTGAAGTGCGGGGGAAAAAACTAGACAAATACACGTTTTTGGACCGTGCAAGGACAGATACAGTAACGGAATGAAACTTTGCTGAATGAAGAATCAAACTTTGAGTTTTATTTGATGAATAGAGTGATAGAGGTGATAGCTCCTGTGAGCAGCAACCTCGATGGTATTTGTAGGAAAGAGAAAGAGATTTTACAGCGGTGGGAAAGAAGCTCAAGCTTATCAGATAGACAGTGTCCAACTACGCTTACAATTGGTTTTTAGGCCGTCTCTGGAAGAGTATATGACATCAATATTCCATACAGGGACAAATAAGAGATTTGTAGAGGTGGCGAGTGGAATCAGGAGATAGAAAATGACAGACAAGATAAAGAGAGGCAGCCTTAGCAGATGCTAAATTAGTAATCAATTATATATATAGCGTTTCTATAAAAGGTCAGTAGTAAACGATAATCCAAGAAGACGTAAAGAAAAGGTCTCAGAGAGAGGGTTGCCGTTCATTAATATGGGAGCGTCAACAGTACTGCAATAGTTGTTTTTAGTAAATAACTGAGTTTTGCAGGATTTAAAATTTACAAGCTACTGTGAGCCGCAATCTGTTACAGAAGTGAGATCAGATTCAAGATCGACTGCCTGATCTAAGCGTTCGAAAAGAGAAGACTTTTATCACGACAAGAGTATAAAGTTGAATTATCAGCAAAAAGAGCTACTTTAGATATAAGATTGTTGGGAACATCATTGATGTATATAAATTATAAAATAGGACCAAGGATAAAATCCTGAGGTACCCCAGAAATTACTGGAAATAAAGAAGAGTGTTGATCTTTGAGGATGTCTTTAATAAAGTGGTTTGAAAGAAACGATTTGATAACCTCAAAAACTTTCCAATATATGCCACATCAAACAAGCTTGTGGATGAGACCAGCATGCCAAACCTTTTTGAAAGTCTCAAGTATGTCGAGAGCAATCGCCCTAGCCCTTCAGCCTCCACCTAATGCACATTAAAATATTTCGTTAACAACAGTTAGCAAGTCAGACGTAGAGCGAGAGGATCTGAAACCACATTGATTGGATGTGAGAAACTTGTTTATCAAAGACTTAAAGACTTTGCTCGTATTGGAGGGATCAGAATGTTTACCAGAGTTTTTAAAAATTGGAACAACAGATGGCATATTCCAGCTGGCAGGAAAATAAGACTCAATCAAGTTCTTATTAAATAGTTTAAAGAGAATTGAAGAGAGTTCTGAAGAACAACTTTGTAAAAAAATGACAGAAGTGTTGTCTGGACCACAAGCTGTAGAAGAGATTAATCGAGATATGACTTTAGCAACGGAAGCTGGAGTAATTTGAATGTCTAACAATGGCTTAACCTGTTTAATTGGAATGGCAGAAAGATAATGACACTAAATGTGAGAGTCAAATTAGAAGAAAATCTTTTTGCAAATAATTTTGTCTTACCGTTGGGAAAGGAAATAAGATTAGTCCCATGAATGAGGTAAGGAACGTTAGATCTTCCTTTGTTAACAAAGCTGTTGAAGATTTTCCAAAACTCTCTAGAGTCTAACTTCTGAGATAAGATACAAGATTTATTGAACCGAGAATAATAGAGCTTAGCATCTAACGGCACCTTTTTCATCAATTTCTTGAAATACAAAAAAGTCGTTTGTTCTTAAAAGAGTTTTTCTTGTAAAAAAGATTAAAAAAATGATTACGATTAGATATAGCACCTGTGCAAGAGGGTGAAAACCGTTGAGTAAAAATGAGGCTTGACTTGGAACTAACAAGAAGGAATAAAAACTTCCAATCCTACCTGAGTTTAGGAGGTTATGTAGGAGATGCGTTTTTCAGGTGAACGGGAAAATACCTCACATCATGAAGAAAATTACTGAAAGAATCCCATTCAGCTTTAAGGTAGTAGTAGGTAGTGCAATGATAAATCCGATAAGGAAGTACAAGATGAAAGATTTAAAGAAATCTTTGCATGCTCAGATCCACCTGAAGGAGAAAAAAAAGTAGAAACTAAACGCTATGATCAGGGACCTGACATAAACCAAGGAGTGAAGGTAAATAATTAGGGTTGTCAGGAAAACAATTCATAAGTTTAACTATCTTGGTAAGAGATTGAGAAATGCAGAAAATTTAGGCTTAAGTGCCAGCACGGTCAGTGGCATTAGAGCCGAGCCATTCAGTGTGATGAGCATTAAAGTCGCGAATAACAGCAATATTTGCGAAGGGGTAAAGAGAGAGGGCATGGTCAATATGATCAGAATTTACATCTAAAAGAGTGCAGTCTTGGAAAGGAGGAGAATAATAAAATCTCCGTCTTCCCAAAACTGCACTATTTTTAGACAGTAACTCAAACATACATATAAACATAAACAGTCAAAACACAAACATACAGATAGCAGTTTACGGGTAAGTCAACACCACGCCATAGGTTCAGACAGAACAATTTTTGTTTATTACTGAGTTTGGGATGCACCGTTTTAAAGTCCGTCACATAACTTTAAATTCACATTAGTTTTCATTTTGAGTAACTAGCTACACAATAACTTGTTGAAATATTTTAATTCTTGTTAAAAGATAATATATAGACTAAAATTCCTAACAGAACATACAAATATCAAAACTTTTTTACGGGAAAAATCCAGAATATTCGTTTTTTTCTGCTTACAAGTATGCGCGGGCATATCTTTTTGAAAACAAGAATGTAAAAACTTGCAAGTCATCTGTTGGCAGTAGGTCTTTTTAAAAAATTCTTTTTTATCTTATTTATTTCTAAAGATTTAATGAAAATGATGCCAATAAAACTGCTCTTGATCGGAAAACGTCCTCATCATGCCACTCATGTCACAACGTCAAACCAGCCGTAAACCTTTCACGGAAACCCTGTACCAGCAGAAGCCCAGTAGAAGCCCAGATTCGATTTTCGACAATAACTTTACACAATATGGGACCCATCTAGAATCTAGATCAATTCCCAGCTTGAACCCAGTCCTAGTAATCCTAGCTCAATCCCAGTGAATTTCAGTTGGGACCCAGTTATAATGCTTAACTGGGGAAGTAGTTTCAACAACTATTTTTTAAATAACTTATATTATTTATATATTTATTTTAAAAGAGATATTTCAAATCAAAGTCTTTTTGTGATAAGTGACTCTTTGATTCTTTCCTGAACTATTCCAATAAGACGTTTAAAACATTTTTTTTGTAATAAATTTTGAAAATTTTTTTTCAATATAAACGGCCTACGGTATTGGATTTGGTAAAAGCTTAGTTTTAAATTAGTTCTTTGAACAATAAAGTTATGAATTGAAAATTGAGTAGAATATTTGTGCAAAATTTTGCTAAAGTACGATTTAAATATAATAGGAAAAAGTCCATGTTTTATTTTAAAGATGAATTGTAGAACCTGGTTTATATAAAGTTTATAAACACTTAAGGCACAAAGTTTCCTTAAAAGAAGTTTGCAATGAAAAGTTTTGTGTGCATCAAATACATGCATGCGTATTTTTGTTTACTATAATGTTTTTTTAATTAACCGTAATTCTTACAACGCCCATACAATATTACAATAGGAGATAAAACTTCGAACAAATGAAAATTATATTTTTTCATTGATGCAGTGCTAAAAACGGTTTAGTTTTATATAATATCGAAAAATTTCTTTAGATTATATTTTCAATAAAATTTTTATATGATTTCCATGACAACTTTTCATCTAGTATTAGACCAAGAAAATTAGTGATTAGCTCCGTTTTAATAAATGTTTTATTGATAAGGAAATTGGGAAATTTTAGTGGAACATTGTCACCTTTACCAGGTTTAAAGAATAAATAAATTTAGCTTTTTTAACATTCAATAAAATTATGTTACTCGTAAACCACTCGTTTCTTTTGAATGGTTCTTTATTGAATATATTAAAGAGAACTTTTGTCTTTGTTGGAATAAAATAGATTGGAGTCGTCTGCAAACAATATAACATTTGAAATATTTGATGCTAAGTATGAATTATTAATATACAACATTCAATATCTTGCTTTTTTTTTTATACCAACGCCAAATTAGAACACCTTAAGTTGGTTTTCAGACCAATTTTTTATATGCTTTTTGATAAGCATAAAATTCTCTATCACATTAGCTAACTGAAAAAACAGCAGGAGAGTCTGTTGTTAGCGTTAACCCTATCCGGTTAGTTGGAACCTTGTCAAACTAAATTTTAGCCAACTAACTACAAATAGAACTTTGGCACATAAGAATATTGCTTGCTTTATGCTAAATCGCAGTGAATTATAGTTTATTTTGTTCGTAATGAATCAAATAGTCTAATAATGTTATAAGCTCAAATTAGCAAAAATGTCAATTTGAACCTTGTCAAATTAACGCGACAGTTAATGATGGTATTAACGTTATATCAAAGTTTAAAGAGGTTCTAACTGATCCGCGAGTAATTTTGACATATCTGCTTTAGTTTTGGTAAAATTAATGAGAAATTGTGTCGTTAATAATACCAAAAGTATTATTAACTAGAAATAAGTATATAACTAACTGTAATCATATAAGGCTAACTGGTATTCTAAGTTATGTTTGAAGTTTTTGTTATAAATATCAAAATATTAAAAATAATTACTTTTAGAGAATTTTTTTTTATTAGCGTTTTAAACCTTTTAGAACAGTTTCTTGAGGAAGGAGTAAATACTGACACATGAAAATTGCATTCAAAAGACAAAAAAATGTTACATATTTAAAAAAAGTATTTAGTTATGCTTATGTTGTGCTTTGTTTATGCTTACGTGACATTTTAAAACAACACAATTATTGCTCAAGAGCAAAAAAAAAAAAACTCTTTCACTTCATAATACTTTTTATGAATGAATGTAATTTTTTAAGCCAGCAAAGTGTTGAGCGCGGATTTATTTTTTTTTTTTTTCAATTTTATTTAGGTGCCTTAAGAAGTCCTTACGGTCTTATCACAGAGCACCACGGATGAGCATTTAATTGAAAGTTCACGCCTCCTTCCTAACTGATATCGCAACACTAGCCCAGAGGTCGGGTTTGAACCACCGATCCTTTGTTTCTGAGGCAAGTGCGCTACCACTGCGCCACAGCTGCTCAATGTTTTTGCTCAATGCTCAATGATCTTTATCAACAAAATAGAAAAAAAAAACGGTTATTAAAGTAGTAAACAGCAAGCGTCCTCACTATCATGAAATTAGTGTTGTTAAGCTAAATTATATATAAAACATGAATTAACTTTGGTTTACTATCATCAAAATTAGGTTCCATTACGTTTGTAGTTAAATGTCTATAAGCCTGATTTCTAACCATTTTTAAAAATGTACTGTTTCTGTTCGACAAAAAAAAATAGTCTTTAAAAAATAATTGATGTCACAAGGCTCAATTTGATTAACAACTTTTTCATAAATTGCTCCATCCAAATTTCCATTTCATAAATTGTTCCAATAGCATTTTATATAGCCCCCAAAACCCCCAAAACTTGTCATTAGGGTCCTAATTTCTTCAAAAATTTTAAGTATTACCAAATTAGAAAAAAAAGGTACCTCAATCTCAAAAAGAGCCCATATATTTGCAAATGAGCCCTCTGAAATTGCTGCCTTCCCACATTGGGGGTTTGAAGGACTTGGAGGCTCTTGGCACGGCACTGAAATGCTTAGTAATAAAAAGTTTTTGCTAGAACAAGTTGGCCTTACTTTCCTTATAAAAACCAACCACGCTTTCTTAATAAAAATGTAATGATTTTTAAACAGTAAGTAATGGCGCGTTTGGCATTCTTCCCATTATTGAACCCATGACATAAACCTGTTTGAGTAGATGAGAGAAGCTTACAAAGATCTTTCCATTTTTTGGGGAACGACAAAGCGAGTTACGGTTGGTTTTTTTGTTAGTTAGAGGATGTATCCGTGTGAATAATGCAGATAAACAATAACAAATCCGATTTTGATAATCATATACCCGTTTTGACATTTCAAAATTATTGGTTACGTTTTGACTTTCACCACTTTCTTTCCTGATAAAGTAATCTTGCACATTTTTAGAAACACTTTTCCACAACCCTATATCGGTTTGATGTGTGTCCTGATATTCTTCTTTTTAAGTCCGACTGAAACCGGATGTTATTTAGCCACCTAAAACGTGCAATAAAAAGAAATACTAACTAAACCAAATACCGTCAAACCTAATTTTTTCTGTCATACAAAAGTTTGATGTACAAACGACGTTTCAAACAAATTTTTTATGCTAAACAAAACTCATTGTATAATAGTAATGTTTTACTTCAAAAAAATTTTGTAATTACCAAAATAAAATACTCACACACTTCCTTTGAATGAATTGAATCACAAGAGAAAATGCTAACGCCAGATTATTTTTTAGCTTAGTTAAAAATTATTTATTCTTTTGCATGGCTTCCTTGAGAAGTGGTAACCTTGTAAGGTAAGGTAATTATAGTTGGTTACTTGAATAACGAGGTTATATATAACCCCTGGAAATATTGAATTTTTATATAAAGAAATTTATAAGGATAAGTTTACATATTATAAAAGATGTTTCAACTTAATTAAATTTTATAAAATTTAAGATATTATTTCTAAAACTTGTAAGGTAATAAATTCATATAATTAGACAATATGGCTTTTGTTTTTGAAGTTTGCAGAGAAATTGTATTAAAAAAATAGTATGTGTTCAGAAATTTTTTTCTTCTGAAAAATTATATTTTGGGGTGCCTTAAATTGTGGGGCCTGAGGCCATGGCCTCACTTGGCTCGGTGATAATCCACTACTGAAGGTTTGATAAAAATAGTATTGGTATGGTCAAATCAATATTTGATGTTATTAAACCTTCTTTATTTCATGTTTTTGATCTTTCATTTAAGACAGGTATTGTTCCTGACAGGTATTGTTCCTGACAGGTATTGTTCCTGACAGGTATTGTTCCTGACAGGTATTGTTCCTGACAAACTAAAAACTGCTAGTATAACACCAATTTTTAAATCTGGAGTCAAATACTATAAATTACAGGCCTATATCTATACTATCTTGCTTTTTAAAATTGCTTGAGAGAATAATGTAAAACAGGCTATATAATTATCTAACTGAGAACGACATGTTGTTTTGGAAGCAATTTGGTTTAAAAAAAAAAAATTCCACTGAACATGCAATAGTTGAACTTTCTAATCGAATATGTAATGCCTTAGATAATGACTGTTTAACATTAAGAGTTTTCATTAATCTCTCAAAAGATTTTGATAACGTAAATCATATTAAAAACTAATAAAAAAACTTGAAGACTATGGAGTGAAAAATAAAAACTTTCTTTGGTTCAAAGGGTACCTGAGAAACCGAAAGTAATTTTTATATAATGATCAAAATAACGCATTTCCATATTTCATAACTTGCAGGGTTCTTCGGGGCTCTATTTTAGGACCACTCTTATTTCTATTGTACATAAATGACTTATACCTAGCAACAAATCTTTTAGACCAAATTTTGTTTGCTGACGATTCAAATCTTTTTTGTTCTCACAAAGATATTAAAACACTTTTTAAAATAGTTAATGAACAATTATGTAAAGTTATTGAATGTTTTGTAAGTAACTAACTTTCACTAAATGCGGATAAAACAAAATATATACTTTTCCATATAGTAAATAAATCAGAAAACATTCCTCTAAAATTACCAAATCTTTTCAAGTATTATAATTAAATATACTTATATTAAAAGAGGAACATAGGTAAACTTTTTAGGAGTAAAACTGGATGAAAATTTACTGTGGTATTTACATATAAATAGTGTTGAAACAACACTCTCAAAAAGTATCGCAATGATGTTTAAGCCTTAACCTTTTCTAAATGTAACATCCCTGAAAAATTTGTATTTTGCCTTTATTCACAGTTATTCGTGTTACTGTAATATTTTGTAGGCTAGTACTGGTTATACCAAGCTTAAGAAAATCTACAACAAACAAAAATATGCGTGCAGAATAATTTTCGGAGCCTACAGAAATACTTCTTGCGAACCACCTTTACGTGCGCTCGGAGCTTTAAAAGTATATAAACTCAATTTATATCAAGTTTTATTGTTTATGTTTAAAATAAAAGTAGGATTGTCCACAAAAAATTTTCAAACTTGTTTTAACAAAATTAATCATAACTATTCAACAAAGTTTTCAGATAACAATTCTGTTCTTCTAAAATATAATTTAAAATTAACCTCCTATTCAATAGACCTTTTCGCGGTTGTGAACTACATCTTGGGTAATCAGGGCTAACAAACAACAAAGTTCGTTTTTTTAAATCAAAGCTGAAAACCTACTTCCTACTTTTTTTATTATCTAGCGCTTAGATTTATAATTTGATGTTTTATATTGTGAATTTTATATTACTATATATAAATAAAGTATAATTATAAAATGCTAAACTACCGTTGCTGTGTTGCTGGTTGTAATAACGATTCCAGGTATCCGGATAGGTTACTCAAAAAAAGTCAAGTAATAGAGCTATAGTTTCATTATTTTTCTAAAGACTCTAAAAAAAGAAATCAGTGGGTAAGTCAGGTTGGAAAAGGTTTATTAAATTTTACAGTTTCTGATAATAAAGTGGTTTGCTCTAATCATTTTGAGTTTGGAAAACCTACTTTTGCTTCACTTATTCCAACTTTGTTTTGATTATTCGTAATGCATATAAGAAATCTTCTACAAAAAGAAAAAAACTTAAATAATTGGATCTTATTGTGGAATCAGATTCAAACAGTTTCTCTACAAATTTAGCTATACAATGTAAAAGTTGTGATAAATCTAGTCAGTGTTAGGAACCAATAGGAGGATCAATAATTTTTGCTAATTTAACTAGAGATTCTGATGTTCAGTTTTTTACTGGCAAATTCAAATATCTTTGAAATGTTGTTTTCTTATATGCAGAGGAAAGGAAATGCAATGCGCTACTGGAAGGGTAAGAAAAATACAACTGAAGACTTATCTTCACCAAGAGATTTATTATCACCAGAAATATTATAAAAAGAAATTTATCAACCTTGTTCAGAAAGTGCTATTCAAAATGCTCTGTAATAATTGATTGTTCTGAACTCTTTATTGAAACACCGTCTAGTTTTGAGATAGCTGCAGCTTGTTGGTCAAATTATAAACACCATTATACTGTAAATAATTTAGTTGGAATAACGTCCAATGGTGCAGTTTCTTTTTTGTCTAATTGTTATGGTGGCAGAGCTAGTGATGTTTTCATAGTTAAAGATTGCGGATTTTTGAAATACTTACCACCTGGTAATCAGTTATTGCAGTTATTGCAGATTCAAAATTAAATATCTTCTAATGCAGAGGTTTCAAAATTAAAGATCTTCTAGCATTTTACCAGTGTAACATAGCTATTCCTCCATTAAAACACACAATTTTTCAGATGACCTTGAATGATGTACGGGAAACCGTACATCATTCAAAAATTGAAAATGTTAGAATTTATGGTGTACAAGTCAAAGGGCGTATGAAAAACTTTCACATGTTAAAAAATAAAATGCCAGTCACATTGTTGCCCTTATGTGATAAATTATTACATACTGTAATAATATTATCACATAAGGGCCATACTAACAAACTTTATGCCCCCACTTAGCATTGATGAAAACAAAGCATAAGTTGTTTTAAATAATTTAAAAAAAAAACATTATCTTCTTTTTTTGTTAAATAAAAATTTTTACAGAACTATATATATTTGTAAACATATATGTATTTCATTTATTATTGTTCATTTTTTTAAGAACATTGAGCACTCGATTTGCAGAATACACTATCATAATATATATATATATATATATATATATATATATATATATATATATATATATATATATATATATATATATATATATATATATATATATATATATATATATATATATATATTGTAAACTACATTGTTTCATTTTTTTATGGGTTACATACAAAAATTTTGAGTTGATTTTTAGTTTTTTTTATATACACTGTTTAAACTAAATATGGAGGTGTCTTATTAATAATAAACTTTTTAAATCTTTTAAGTCAATAGTTTGTTACTGAAAATCTCATAAAAAGATAAATTATTTATTATATAATGTTTAAATGACTCACTTTTTATCTACCTAACTATATAAATATGTCAATATTTAAATACTTTTTAGTTATTGGAAAAGTATGCAAATAAATCTATCATTTAATATTGTTTTTATTGGTTCCACAGCATTCCCAATGAAACCAGAGACCACAAATATCGCATTCAATACTGTTATATTTTCAGTAGCAAATACATTTTCTTTTAAGCATGGCTTGTTATACAACCGACATGTGTATAAATGTATAAATCCAAGCAGGTAACGTTGCACATAAGTTTTAAAAAACAAAATTAAACTTGGAAGCACTCTTTGCCAATAATCTTCATCAAACGTGATTTTGTTTACTAGAACATCTTTTTTTGTATAGACTACAAAATATTTTGAGTTATAACCAGTGATTGCCATATGGCCAATTATTTGGGTGTAGTATTTGTAATATTTTTTTAACACGGCTTTGTTGTCAACCATCTCCAAGAAATCAGTTTTTTTCTATGAAATATTTATATCTTTGTCACGAATACTGAAGGGGTATTTATATTCTACACAAGCTTTTAGGCAACATTGACATTGATAAATGTTGTCTGGAGAAGCGCCAAGATATGGTTGTGGTTTGTGCAAGAAATAAACCACAAATTATTAACTTCGGGTTTTGATATTTTAGCCCCTCAGTTGTCATAAATGCTTTAGCTGCGTTTTTCTCAATTTCTTTACCCCATTTGATAGATGCTACATTTTTTAATTCAACAGGTTCGACAATAGCCTTAAGAAGTGGTGCAACTCTGCATTTAACGTCTTTTTCGCGGTTTCTTAAAAAAGATGTAACCTTTTTGTGTATAGAATAAAAGCAGGATGATGTTATTCGTCCTCTGCGTTGTTCCCACCATTGCTTTGAGTGTGATTGGTTTCTTGTAGCTATTTCTAATTCTTGTTGATGAAGGACATTAAACGTAAGCATATCAAGAAATCTATCAGTCACACTACGTGGATCCGTCAGCGAAAACCTTAGTGCTGCAGAAGCTATTTCTGTTATTGGGAGTGGCGCATCACTTTCTGGAGGAGGAGGAGTAAACATTGTATTTAAAACGGCGTTAGAGAGAACTGTTTTGATATTTAATAAAAAATAATTTTTTTCGCATCCGTAACTTTACACATTTCTTGTGGTCTCGGATCAAAATCTCTTTTTTCTTTAAGCATTTAATAAGTTATATGTAACTTACAAGTTTGGTGTTGAACAATCTTCATAATTTTTGCCATAATTGGTTGAACTTCTTTGGACGGAGCATTCCAGTTACAAACATTGTCTGTACAAGTAGGAGCGGTAATGCCTTTAGTGTTTGCAAACTCTATTTTTTAAAGTGCTGCTAAAATATAGTTGCAACATTTACTTTGTCCTGCGGTACACGTGCAAAACGCTGTGCAAATGGCACCATCTATATTAAACAAAATTCAAAGTTGATGGAAGTTTGCCCGAATATGTTGAGAAGGTGTGACCGAAATACGTATAAAAATATATTCATTACTTTTTTTGCAATTCAACTTGTCAACAAAACTACTTCCAAAGTATGAATACACTTTTTTCAGTTTGTAGTGACCAATATACTTAGTTTCAAAGGCTTTGCTTTCTAAGATAAAAGCAAATATTTGTCCAATATTTCTAACAGGCCATTGTTTGATGTCATCAATAAAGTCAATGGCTTTCAACGGATCAAAATCTATTTTAAAAGATTTTAAAAGACTTGTGTAGTTAGTGCTTAATTTTTCGCAAATATTTTTTGGCGCTTTCAACGACTTCAATTTTTTGCTCATATACCATTAAAGCTTTAGTAGCAAGGGAGCTATGATTTCGAGAAGATGTTAAACCGCGCTATTGGAGATAAAACTGTAGCTCTCCGCTTGACATATCCATAAAATTCTCAAGAGTTTCAACTTTTGCTTCATCGCCTGTTTGCATTGCATCCATATCTAATTGTTGTTTTGTTTTGAGAAATTTTAATTCAGTTTTATAACAATGCAACACTCTCGAAATTATTTAAATTTAGACGCAAAAAGATCATTTTTCTTCCTTTCAATAAGGTTATAGTTGATAAGTTTTTTGACAGAAACAAAAATGAAAAAGTGTTATTTCGGCATTAATTGAGTTTATTATATATAAAAAACTTATACCTTTATTTTTAAATAACAAATATTATTTGCAAAAACTATTTTTATTTAATAATAATAATTTGTTTGCCTACCTAAAAAGGTTGCATGAGTGATATAAAATGGAATGTGGGATATTTTAAACTATAAATACACAGTCATTTTAGCAATACGTTTTATATTACCGAATGTTTAAATTTTCATAAAATTGTCTTGCAATACAATACATATAAAAGTTTAAGGTTAGCGAACGGTTAAACTTTTACCATCATTTCAATTTGATGCTTGCATGAACTAACGTTAAGTACTTTTCGATATCCATATTTTTCTGCCTGTCAAGCTGATAGATTTAGTAATTACAAACAAGTCACCCAAAAAAAATAGCCAAAAGTGAAGAAATCATAAAATAAGTATAAAATTGTAACCAAAGTAGCTAAAAGTAAAGTATTAGTAAAATAAACTACAAAAGTTTG